>NC_056737.1:1190941955-1191241955 GCF_019279795.1 Protopterus annectens
TTATATAATGCCATTATTTAAGAAAAGTAATTGTTTCTTTTCTTAAATAATGTCATAGTATAATAGCAATAACCCACTTCTGGGTGTGGGTAATGTGGTATTTAACCACGGTTGTCTTTGTTTGGACCCTCCACACCAACCGTGGTTAAATCCCGCATTACCCACACCCAGGCGTGGGTTATTGCTATAATAGGCAAAGCCATGGAACCAATTATCATGGAAATGATAAACAAGAACATTGGCAACCTACAGATATTGGTCCCATCCCAATTTGCCTTAAGGAAAAGTCATGCCTACTTACCTTTTTGGACTTTTTGAGAGGGTTGGCAAGGCAATGGACGAGGGTAAAACAGTACATACTGCATATCTTAATCTGACTAAGTCAGTTGATACAATACCCCACTCAAGCATTGTTCACAAGCTGTTTGAACTAGGCATAAACCCTTAAATAACTCCCTGGATGAGTCTGGTCCTATCTGGCATCTACTTTTCGGAAGTCAAGGCTAACATTAAAGGCCTCTGGCTCAACAAGTTCACAGATGGCTATGAAATTGGGAGCTGTTATAGATTCCCCCAATACACAAACATCTTGTATAGATTCCCCCAATACACAAACATCTTGTAAGTGGGTTTAACACAGACAAATGACTTGTGCTAAAGCCATGGCCTAAACCTCAGTGCCAAAGAATACATTGTAATGCCCTTTAGGAAACTGTCAATGCAAATAATTAATCAATAAAACACCTTTAAGAGTCAACCCAGTAGTCAGGGATCTAGGAACACAAGTAGACAGCAATCTGGCCATTAACAAACATGTAGCTAAGACAATAAGAAAATCATTCTATGTCACCCAAAGTATAGGTAAGTGTATGGCATCTAAGTCCAAGAATGTTATAGTACCACTCTATTCATCCCTTATTAGACCTATCATTGAACAGAATGTCCTCTTTGGCATATATATAAAACCAGACATTTGCAACAGTTGGAATGTCATAAAGGTTTCTAACCAAGAGAATTCAGGGAATGAATAGCCTGTGTTACACTGATCATCTAAAGGCTCTGTCTCCTCCTACTAGTTGCTGAGAGGGGATGTTTGCCTGGCTTACAGGACTCCCTCAGACACAGCCCTGATGGATCTGTTGCACATGTGTAAAACAAACAGCACCAGAAACACTAGATTCAGGGATATGAACTTCTCTTGTGATATAAACAGAATATGCTAGAGACACAGCTATGTGTCCCAAAGGATCCTCTTAGTGTTGAATAGCCTCCACTTCCATGTAAACCAAGTTCATTCCTGATGTTATTCAATCAAAACCTTGACAATTGGATGGGAAATCATACATTTATCACCAGTCTGGCCTCCATGTCAGTTATGGACAGAAGCCATCAACAAACTCACCCAATACCTTGATCATATCTGCTGTGACCTCATCTGGGCCTGCTGGCTGAGCAGCTTGACTCACCCAATATCATGATCGTATCTGCTGTGACCTCATCTGGGCCTGCTGGCTGAGCAGCTTGACTCACCCAATATCATGATCATATCTGCTGTGACATCATCTGGGCCTGCTGGCTGAGCATCTTGTTTCACCCAATATCAAGATCGTATCTGCTGTGACCTCATCTGAGCCTGCTGGCTGAGCAGCTTAACTCACCCAATATTGTGATCATATCTGCTGTGACATCATCTGAGCCTGCTGGCTGAGCAGCTTGTTTCACCCAATATCATGATCGTATCTGCTGTGACCTTGGCTGGGCCTGCTGGCTGAGCAGCTTGACTCACCCAATATCATGATTGTATCTGCTGTGACCTCATCTAGGCCTGCTGGCTGAGCAGCTTGACTCACCCAGTATCATGATCGTATCTGCTGTGACCTCAGCCTGGCCTGCTGGATGAGCAGCTTGTCTCACCCAATATCATGATCGTATCTGCTGTGACATCATCTGGGCCTGCTGGCTGAGAACCTTGATTCACCCAGTATCATGATCGTATCTGCTGTCACTTCATCTGGGCCTGCTGGCTGAGCAGCTTTACTCACCCAATATCATGATCATATCTGCTGTGACATCATCTGGGCCTGCTGGCTGAGAACCTTGATTCACCCAGTATCATGATCGTATCTGCTGTCACTTCATCTGGGCCTGCTGGCTGAGCAGCTTGACTCACCCAATATCATGATCGTATCTGCTGTGACCTCAGCTGGGCCTGCTGGCTGAGCAGCTTGTCTCACCCAATATCATGATTGTATCTGCTGTGACATCATCTGGGCCTGCTGGCTGAGAAGCTTGATTCACCCAGTATCATGATCGTATCTGCTGTGACCTCATCTGACCCTGCTGGCTGAGCAGCTTGACTCACCCAATATCATGATCGTATCTGCTGTGACCTCATCTGACCCTGCTGGCTGCTGCTTTTCCTAACTTCATTTTCTTTATAGCGGTTCTTACATCTTCTAATGTGAACTGTTCTTCCTGTTTGATTGTAGGCTGTGCCTGGAGCCGTACAGTTTCTTTCGTGTTTTCTTCATTCAGAAGCTGCTGGAAATACTCCTTCCATCTGCCTTTGATGTCCTTTGGGCTGGTGAGCAGATTGTTGCTGAAATCCATTATGAATGATGTATGCCTTTCTTTTTTATTTTTCTGTGTTTGTCTTGTAACAATAGAATTTCTTTGCGCCATCTGCTGAGTCACTTTCTGGAAGCTGGTAGAGTACCTCTGACAGTTTATTTGCTACTGTAACTGCTCTTTTAACTGTTTTTAGCCAAGTAGTATTCTTTCTTGCCTAGTCTATCTTTTCTATCACTCATTTTTATGTCCTCTTTCTTTTGATAATTTCCTGGACGTCTGCATTTTGTCAGCTTTCCTTATGGGCCTTATTTCCGTTCCTGATTCTGCCACATATTTAAATGAGAAAAAAGAATACAGAGAGGACCAGGACCAAATCCAAGCATAAACACAAAAATAAAGAACAGATGTCCAGAGTAGGCTCAGTGGATTTATTAAAATTGGTGATCACTTTTACGGAAACTCCACTTCTTCAGACCATAGATAAAAAGTGACTTAACATTCAGACATTTATATAAAAGCATAACCAATGAAAAACTAAAAACAAAACATGTGACATCACCCTACTAACACAATGATGTAAGCATCTCTTTTTTAAGGCACGTTTTAAAGAAACAGAGTTATTAAGACCTGCACTAACATTAGCCCTAAGGTCTACAATTCAACGTAATTCTGTATATTTTGTTTCATTACATATATCCCCTTCATGTATACCATGATTTACAATGCTTAGAACCAAGAACTTAAAGGAATGCTCCTCACCACTATCTAGGACATGTTTTGCAAGAGCATTGCTTAATTTCTTGTTCTTAATATCATTACTGTGCTCTAATATCCTTTCCTTAAGGGTCCGGTTGGTTTTCCCAACGTAAAACCCCTCACATTCTGCACATTTAGCTAAATAAACTAAGTTGTTAGTGGTGCAATCTGCATAAAAGTTAAAATCAATGATCTTAGTCATCCTGGGATGATAAATAGCAGTCACACTCCTTATAAACTTACAGGCACTACAAGATCGACAGAGGTACATACCCTTATATTCAGAGCACTTTATAGCAGTGGGTGACAGTCGTCTGTAACACAAATGTTGCTTAGGCATCTTATTATTCCTAAAAGCAAATTTAGGTGTAGGCCCTAAAACTTTACTCAAGTCTGGATCAGTCATAAGGATAGGTCAGTTTTTCTTTATAACATTACAGGTCACATCTACATTGCTAGAAAAAGTAAGAGTGACCCTGTGTGAAACATTAGTTACTTTGGTCACTTCAGGCTGACATGGCTCATTAGGAGTATCTGAGAAATAAGGTCTAAATGAAATACTTCTGTTGTTCTCTACTTCCAATATAGCCCTCTCAATCTCATCCTTTTATAGCCTCTATCAATGAAATCTAGTTTCAAAGCATCAAGCACTGTCCCTAAAGACGTCTTATCAGTATGGAGTCTCATAACCCTTAAAACCTATTTTTTTAGTACCTTTCTAGGGACATGTCTCAGGTGCATACTGGTTTTGTGTAGAAAATTATTTTTCTTATACAGTTTCTTAAAAATTCTAGTGGAAAGCTTCCCAAACATATCCTTATGAACAGTCACATCCAGAAAATCAACCCCGGTGTCAGAGAATTCCATACTAAATTTCATATAGGTTGTAGTACTATGCAAAAATGCCACAAACTCTAAAAGACCTTCATGTAAGCCTCTCCACACAAGAAAAATGTAATCAACAAAATGTTTATAGAATAATACATGGATTCAAAGTGTAAGTCACTGAAGATCAATTGCTGTTCCCACTGTAGCAGAAATAGTTTGGCATATCTATGGTCTGAAGAAGTGGAGTTTCCTTGAAAGCACTCACCAATTTTAATAAATCCACTCAGCCTACTTTGGACATTTGTTGTTTATTTTTCTGCCACGTATCTGTTCTATAGTTCCCACACAATGCTGTCATGATACACTGACATTGTTCTTCAGCTCTACCCATTTCCTCTTCTTCTTCTTCCTGAAGTGCTAGAATCCTGGGTAATTCCTTGAACTCTGTAATTTCCATTAACTTTCAGGTGTTCAGCCTAGTTTCTGTTGACCTTAGAACCTGCTCTGACCACTGCTTCTAGCTGATTGTGACTACCAATGGTTTATGTTGTGTGCTGACTGTTTTACTGGGGATGTTTGCAATATCTGACTGTACCCCAAAACCTTTCCTTACTAGTAGGAAGTTTACCTGACTTGCATGTCGGACACTCTTGTATGTGATCTTGTCACTGTCTCCCTTGCTGAACCATGTGTTGGCACCATTAAGCCATTTGCCATACCGAAATCTGGAATGGCTTCTCCTTCTTTGTGCCCCACCCATGTGGCCTCGGTCAGTCCTCATATCCTATTCTCTCTGTCTTCATGGGCATTCAGGTCCCCTATTATCAACACCAATTCCTGTTGTCCTGCCTTATCTAGTAGGTCCTAGAACTGCTGTCTGAATGCACTCTTTCCCTCACTATCACAGCCCTGCTGTGAGGCATAGCCTGAGATTATGAACAGTGCTCTATCCTTGCACATGAGTTTGAGTGCCATGAGTCTGTCACTAGTTCTGATGACACCCTTCACTGCTGAGGTACGTACCTACCCAGCTGCAGTGTGTCGATATTAATGTACCTGCTCAGGTGTACATCTGCTTACATGACGGCACTTGCACAGCATGTTTGTTTAATTCTGTTACTTTATTTCTTTTTTACTTGTTTATTACGACAGTATGGTGGCTCAGTGTTTAAGAGCTCTGCTTCCAGGGTCTGGGGTTCAGTTCTGACCTCCACTGACACCTTACAGGAAGCAGCACATTAACCCCTCACAATGGTAATCCTCTGTGCTACCTGTCCAACAGCAGAGCATCACATTACTGGATTGAATGACATAAATAATATCTCAAGGTAAGTTTTAAGACTATGTGTGTGTCAGTTCAGGTCAGGCTGCAGCACAACTGACAAAATATTTATGCTTGTATAAGTACCCTGTGACATGCATGTTATACACATGGAGCCACAACTGACACAATATTTGTGTTTGTATAAGTACCTGTGACATGCATGTTATACACATGGAGCAGTAACAGCTGGCATTTAGAACATAACATGCTTGTTCTACACATGGAGCAGTAACAGCTGGCATTTAGAACATAACATGCATGTTATACACATGGAGCAGTAACAGCTGGCATTTAGAACATTACATGCTTGTTCTACACATGGAGCAGTAGCAGCTGGCATTCAGAACATAACATGCATGTTATACACATGGAGCAGTAACAGCTGGCATTTAGAACATAACATGCATGTTATACACATGGAGCAGTAACAGCTGGCATTTAGAACATAACATGCATGTTATACACATGGAGCAGTAACAGCTGATATTTAGAACATAACATGCATGTTATACACATGGAGCAATAACAGCTGGCATTTAGAACATAACATGCTTGTTCTACACATGGAGCAGTAACAGCTGGCATTCAGAACATAACATGCATGTTACACACATGGAGCAGTAACAGCTGGCATTTAGAACATAACATGCATGTAATACACATGGAGCAGTAACAGTTGACATTTAGAACATAACATGCATGTTATACACATGGAGCAGTAACAGGTGGCATTTAATATATAACATGCATGTGATACACATGGAACAGTAACAGCTGGCATTTAGAACGTAAGATGCATGTTATACACATGGAGCAGTAACAGCTGGCATTTAGAACATAACATGCACATTATACACATGGAGCAGTAACAGCTGGTGTTTAGAACATAACATGCATGTTATACACATGGAGCAGTAACAGCTGGCATTTAGAACATAACATGCATGTTATACACATGGAGCAGTAACAGCTGGCATTTAGAACATAACATGCATGTTATACACATGGAGCAGTAACAGCTGGCATTTAGAACATAACATGCATGTTATACACATGGAGCAGTAACAGCTGGCATTTAGAACATAACTTCTAAAACTGTATAAAGATTGATACAATAGAGGAAAATTGTTCACTGAAAATCATAAAATAAAATGGTATGCAGAAACCACAAAAGCAGATTCTGATACAGAACAAATTGTCCTGCAAAACAGAAGCTGTGTATAATCTTCGTCAACATTAAACACATTTTTTTCATTTTTCTACACAGTGTGTTGCATGAACTATCACCACCTCAGTCCCTTCAGTATCACTCCCTTACCTTCTTTGACAGTTATGCCTAACTGTTACAGGCTTTCCTCATGCAATCCATTCATCCTTTGCCCGGATATCCTTATCTCCCTTTTACATCTTCCAGTTTCTCCCAAGTCTTCCTCACCAAACCATCTTCTGTTTTCCTGCACATGTGACAAACTACCGTTTGTTCTGTTTGCCCTTTCTGCAATTGGTTCTGCAATTGGAGCTACTATGGCTTCTGCTCTGATGTTGACATTTCTTTGTCTGTCCCATAGTATGCATCCTACCACCCATCTCAGGCACACATTTATTTATTTTATTTTACATTTGCTTACCGGGGGAAGTTTGACTGGGTTGTTGGATCATTTTCAGTGGAGGCTGGGGAGAAATGCTCCAAAGTATTATGACAAATACAAAAGTTTTACAATTTTAACAGTGATACAGAGATTATAAGCATTTTTATGACGTCAATTACATAAAGCAGTAACAGAGATACAAGGAAGGTACATTACAAAAAAGTAAAAAAATAAAAAATGCTCTGGTAAGAGAGCTATGGAGTGGATAAGTTATGACATAATGTGAGGCACGGTTACCAGTGAAAATCATAACTCAGAGGCACAAAAGAAGACGCAAAAAAGCTTTACATCTACAGAGTAGGTAATAAAAATAGAGGTATATAACTGGAAAAAATGAGGTAGTGTAATTGCAGAAAAACATTATAAAGGGATAGAAAGCCAGAAAGGTTAGCCTGGCTTAGTGCAGGAGCAGAGCCAGGTGGTATTTAGGTGTTGTCTAACCAGTATCTTGAATTTAGATGAGTTAGTTGCATTGAATATGTTCTGATGCATAATATTCCAAGGTTTTGATATTTTGTTAGAGTATAGGGAGTCACCATGGCTATTATAGGACTTGGTTACCTTCAGCAGGAGTTTCTGGGAGGACAGTTGGTATGGGACTGAACAAGGTCCCTAAGGGCTGCACAGTTATCTGGTTGATGCAGGGTAGAGTGTGCCAGTTCAACTTGATTAAGGGGGGGGTAGATTATAAAGATTCAACCATTTAAGCTGGTGTAGGGCGGAGCAGTGGTGCGTTCTGGATAGATAGCAGCAAATCAGGCTATTTTATTATAGCAGGATTTCAGCTTATTTCAGCCATATTTTCTTAGATGTGTAAACACTAGTGAAGTATATAAGAGGGTCGAGAGTAGGTGTGTTCTATAGATGGAATGTCTGGCGGTGTCAGTTAGAAAGGGCTTGATTCTATAAAGGGGCCCCAACTTAAACTGGACCATTTTATTACTAGTGCCATGGGGGTTTAAATTTAAGGTCATGGTCTATCATGACCCCAAGGAGCTTAGTGTGACTTACTGGTTCTATTAGTGTTCTGTTCGATGAGGAGATAGTGAAGGAGGGACAGTAGTTTGCTTTTTTGCTACTTGTGAAGAGCGTAAGTTTTGTTTTGCTGGGACTGAGAATGAGCTGACAGTCTGAAAGGAATTGTTCAGTATCTAGGAATGATTGTTGTTTTTTTGGTGAGAGTTCATTAAGAGAGAGAACTGCGCATATTAGCATGAAATCATCAGCATATTGGATTATGGTTGCATGTTGAATGACTGTACAGAGTTTGAAAAAATGGGGAAAAGGAGTGGACCAAGGACTGACCCTTGAGGTACTCCCACAGAGACTGGTACTACAGTTGAAAATTCATTTTGCCACTTCACTACCTGTTGTTGGTCACTTCGATAGCTGGCGAACCAGGTGAGGGCAGATTGGGACATGTTTAGGGCAGCTAGCTCATTGATAAGTTTCTGGTGTGAAACTGTGTCAAAGGCCTTTGACATATCTAGAAAGATGGATGAAACAAGTAGTAAGTTGTTTCTATGCTGGTTGATTGTATTAAAAACATCAACTAGCACTGTTGTTGTACTCTGTTTTAATCTAAAGCCATGTTGGTCTGTGGACAGGAGGTTATGTTTTTGGAGATGGTCAAGTAATTATAAATGTACACGTTTTTCAAGTATTTTTGCTATGGGTGAGAGAATAGCGATTGCTTTTTAATTAGCGAATTTTGTGGAGGTGCCATTTTTGTGGATGGGGATTATGTACGAACCTTACAGAGTTTAGGGATGTATTTTTTCTGTTATAGTTGAGTTGATTAAGATTGATATGGGGTAGGAGATGTCGTCTGCGGCCAGTTTAAGGAATTCATAGGGCATTAGTCAGTGGCAAGGGAAGGAGGTTTGAATTTGGATAGGTGTTTTTTTTATTACAGAAGTTTGCATCAGATTTGTGGAAAAGGAGTTGACCGTGTTTTATGAAGCTCTGATTGACAACATTTTTAAAGTTCCTGAGATATAATAATTCTAAATGATTTTATAAAATTATTTTTTCAAATAATCTCATCTATTTAGAGGGGAAATTTTATAAACAGCTGAAAGGATTTTTCAACAGAGGCAGCTTGTGCCCCCATGCATGCAAACATGATAATGTGGATAGGGGAGACAGATTTTAGTTTTGTTTCTGTGCATGGGAGCTACTAGAATTATTATGATAAATGTCTATATGACATCATTAAATTTTGGAAAGACACCGCAGATAAGGTTATTGAATTTATTGATTGCATCAATGCTACAACAAATGTTCTAAAACTTGCATATAAAACATAATATCAAGAGTATGAACTATTTAGATGTCACTGTTTTAAAAGAAAATGACACATTTGCTACAACAATTTTTAGAAAACCTGTGTTTATCTTTTCATTGCAGCAGTTTTCACTGCATTTCTCACAAAAAAGACATTAAGTGATGATATGTTTTAAAAGGAAAGAGTTTATATATTGTCCTTGGAAGGAGGTATGAAGAAAAATGTCTTATTCACATCAGTGAAAACTTACTGTACCTAGGACAAGACAATATTTTTCCTAGATGGATAAAAGACTCGCTGAGGAAGGATAGGTCAGTTACGTGCAGAGACAAAAAAACTTTTGAAAACTCTATGATTCTGGAATAAAATAATAATTCCAAAGGAAAAAAGATATTATTAACAGCAACTGGTTAATTTTTAAAAGTGATGAAAACTTTTCACAACCTGTAGGTGAGACACCTGTATTTGTATTTAAGAGAGGTGAGAACATTAGGAGTGGGGTTGAAATCACTAGTTATTAGGGCTGAAATCAATAGTTATTAGGCTTTAAATTGCTATTTATTCCACAGAACACAAAAAGGTTGTAACAAGGGGAATGTGGAAGATGTAACCAGTATCTATATATTTTAGAAGGAGATTGTATACATGTCAAAACAAGGACAAGCCACTGTAAATGAAACACACTGCAACTGCAATTCAATGGGATGGGATTATATTGCAATTTGCAATAGATATCAGGCTTATTGTACTGGAAAAACAGAGACACCTGTGTAAAAGGCTTTATGAACATTAATATGACATCAAGAAAAATAATTACATAAACATTCATTGGAATGTGACTTATTCTCATTTTTTGTTAAGTTTGCCATTTTGTAAATGCTTTTAAAAAATCCCAGGAGTGAGCAATAGGAGAGAAAAATAGAGTTCAAAGAGCTAGCATGACAACTCAGATTAAAGGATAATGCCCCCACCCCAGGATTAATGAGTATGGTCTAGTAAGTGTTTTAAAACTAATTATAAGTTTATAATCAAAACAAAATGAAATAGATCATGTATAATTGTTTTATTTATGGATACATATTGGTGGTGCTGCAGTAGCATTGTCGCCTCACAGTTAGCTGCTGTCCGGTTCGATTCTCAGCTAGAGCGTCTTCTGCGTGGAGACATGCGTGAATGGGCGTACCTTCGTTGAAGGATGAGCATCAGGGCTGGTAACTCGGCACATAAAAATCAACTACCAATCATTAGCAGACCGGAGTTCTGCTGTGGCGACCCCTAACCGGGAAAAGCCAAAAGACACAACAACATTTACACATGAATAACTGTTTTTTACAAAATATTTGGTGAAAAGGAGTTAAAATGATGTATTTTGTATACGCAACATTCAGGCAGCACTTAGTAAGATAACATTTTTGTGGTGATTTTATTTGGATGTCTTGTCTGAAAGATTGTAAAATTAATTAATTTTAAATTATGTTTTGGCCATGTGATTGAGGGCATTTATATAGTAATAGTGAAAGGGTGGGTTTATTTTCTAGTGAAGTCTGTATTACTTATTTTTGTAGCATGGAAAAAAGTACACAGCATCTACAATAAATCTCATAAAAGATTGATGTGTGCTGGTGTTATATGTTATATTTTACTTTTGCAACTGAACCTGGGATTGTTAACAAAATCCAAATCAGGTCAGTTTCAACATTCAGAGACTCTGGTATAGAAATGAACAGAATACATGAAGATGCCTTTGCAAAAGTGAATCCACACCAATACTTCATTTATTAAAGCATAGCCAAAAATGTGTGCACAATAATAAAATCACCTTAAAATAAAAATGAATTTTGAACACTGTGATAACAAACCAGTCTTAAACAATAAGCAACAAGCACTCGGGTCACTCCACAGCAAGTACAAATATAACACAGTCATTGTCCATGCTGGTGTGAACGACCTGAGATGTACCTCTCTGGACTACATGAAAAGAGACATAGAGGAGCTCTCTGATTATGTAGCCCAGGCAGGTATGACCCTGACCCTGAGCAGTATCCTTCCTTCACTAAGAATGATGCCACAATATAGAGACAAGATGATCAGCTTTAACAATTGGCTTAATGTCTGGTGTCATTCAAAGGGGATCCAGTGTCTGTCTGCCTGGGATGACATGCTTGACAAGCCACGCTGCTTCGCAAGGGACAGCTTGCACCTGTCACCCCTGGGATAACGGATATTGGCTAAGGCTCTTGCCACCCCCATAGTGCCTTTTTAGGCAAGGCTCAAATTCTAAACCTACCACCCTAGTAAACAAAAATGGGAAGAAACTAAGGGTAATGCTGCTCAATGCCAGAAGTCTAAATCTCAAAATGCACGCTCTCGAGGCCCTTCTCAGTATGGAGAACATTGATGTCTGTGCTGTGACTGAAACCTGGTTCAAGGCTCCTGAGAGCACCCCGGCAAAAATTAAATTAAAATTAATTATATCACTGTTAGACCAAAGGGCAAATACTCTTGCTATACTGTAGGGGTGGTATATGCTGCTTTGTGTACAAAATGTAGGGGGTTTTATATTGGTAAAACCAAAAGGCGGCTTAAAGAAAGAATTTATGAACATCTGAGGGACATTAGAACTTGCAATAAAATGAGTGCACTATTCAAACGTATTGACAAGTTTCCCGGACATGAATTTAAATTACTAGTGATAGAAAAAGTGTCACAGAACCTGGGGGGGTCCTTCAGAGGACTATCTTGAATTCAGGGAACTGTGTTAGCAAGTGACACTAGATGCACTCACTTTCCCTGGATTGAATGACAGTCTTAATTTTAGTAGTTTGTTAAAGTTGCTTTCTTATAAGTCATGATGTTGTGTTTTCATTTGTTGCTGATTTTTTTGTAATTCTGAAGCAGAGTTCACTAAGTTCTTTACACATATCATCCATTAGTTTCCTTTAGAGTTGTTGTCAGTTACAAATTACAGTTTATATGAATGTGCATACATATATTTTTATATGGTTTTATGCACTTGGCACTTTAAATCTTTTATGTGTTCATTAAATGTACCATGTAATTTTAGTTTAATGGTATAAATGATGTAGTTTGCAGTTTTTACATTGTTCTGATGAAATCAGCTGATTAGGCTGACAAAAGCACTTAACTTCTTGGTTCTCATTAAAAGATTTTGTTTGAGTTTGAGAAGCAGTCCGTGGATTTTGTTTTTTTGTATCTTAGTTTTGCCAGGTTCCTGGTTTTGGTGTTGTTTTGTTAATACTGGGTGATTTCAACTACCCTACCATTAATTGGGAAAACTACTCAGATACCAACTCCTTTTCCCAACTGTTCTTGGAATTTATAAATTCCAACGCCCTGTATCAACTAATCCATTGTCCCACCAGGGGCTCCAAAATCCTAGACCTGGTCATTACCAACATGAAAGATAGATGCTCCACAACAGTGCTCACCCCCTCATTGGTCAGGTCTGACCATAAGCAAATCACCCTTGACATCCACATCCCACCCCCGCCCCCCAGTAAGGAAACCTCCTTAAAAAACTTCTCCAAAGCCAACTTCAAGCTACTGAAGTCAGAAGTGACAAACTGCACAACACCCGTGCAGATGGGATCTGGAAGTTCGACTACAGAATCCTACACTAAGGCACTGTACAAGCACATCCACTCATGCATGAATCGTGCCATCCCAAATAGAACCAAGATGCTCTTCTCCAAAAAAAAAAAGAAGCCAATCTGTTGGTCCCCTGCTATAAACAAACTATACAACAGAAGGAAGAAACTGCTGCAAAAAACAGGAAAATCCCAGGATGCAAAAAACTCCCCCACCAGCCACAGTAAGAAGCTGTGATCCCTCATAAAATCCTCAAAAGCTAGTTACGAAAATAAAATAAAAGACTCCAAAGACAACCACAAGGCATTCTATAGTTATGTCAAGAATCTAAATGGCAATGCTCAGATCTGCTCTGAGTTACAACAGAATGGCATTAAATATACTGATCCCAAGGATATTGCCAATATCCTGGCAGATCAATTTAGTTCCAATTTCATCCCCCTCTCACCCCCTAAAGGGCCCATCTCAATACCAAAAGATTGCCAAATTCCGATAATCATGGCCACACAGGAAACCACACTCTCCAAAGCTAAGAATACAGCATCCATGGGACCAGATGACTTCCCAGGCTGTGTACTACATGAACTACAAAATGGACTGGCACTTCATCTAAGTGTCATGTTTAATCATAGCCTCACCTCAGGCTTCGTGCCCACTGAGTGGCACACAGCTACAGTTATCCCGCTCCACAAGGGAAGATCCACTTTGGATCCCGGGAACTACCGTCCCATCAGTCTGACAAGCCTGATTTGCAAGGGCATGGAATGCATTATCATGGAACTTATAAACAAAGACATTGGCAACCTTCAAATACTGGACCCACCCAGTTTGGGTTTGTGAAGGGCCGATCTTGTCTCCTGAATCTGATTGACTTCTTCGAATCAGTCTCCAGAGCTGTGGACGAGGGTAAGGCAGTCCACACAGCCTATCTGGACCTCGCAAAGGCCTTTGACACCATCCCCCACTCTGGAATCATAGATAAACTTACTAAGTTGGGCATAAATCCCTACGTCACACGATGGGTTGCTAACTGGCTTATTGACAGAACCCAGACTGTAAAAGTAGCCAACTCCAAATCCAGCTCCAGACAAGTGAAAAGTGGAGTACCTCAGGGTTCAGTCCTGGGACCACTCTTGTTTGGCATCTACTTCTCTGAAGTACAGGCCAACACTAAAAGACTCTGGCTAACAAAGTTTGCAGATGACTGCAAACTGGGAGCCATTATTGAATCCCCAAATGATGTGGATATTCTCCAAAAGGGCCTTACAGAAACAGATGCCTGGTGCCAGAGCCATGAGCTCAAACTTAATGCCAAGAAATATATAGTTATCTCCTTTGGAAAAAAACACGTACCCATGAATTACCACATAGGTGGCAGGACACTAAACATCAAAAGTGTAATGAGAGACTTAGGGACACAGGTGGACAGTGGTCTCACTTTTGATAACCACATTGCCACAACAGTCAGGAAATCCTTTTATGTGGCACACCTCATCACTAAGGGCTTTTCATCCAGAGAAAAGGAGGTCATTGTCCCACTATACTCATCCCTCATTAGACCCATTATAGAGTATAATGCCTAGTTTGGTATGTACCTCACTAAACATCTGCAACAGCTGGAATGGCCACAGAAATACCTCACTAAAAGAATCACAGGCCTAAAGCAGATGCCATATACTGACCATCTAAAAAAACTCCAGCTATACTCTGTGGCATATCGTCTATTCAAAGGTGATCTCTGCTTAACATACAAGGCCATGTCAAACCCTGAGCTGTTGGACATGCTCCACTTAAAGAAATCCCAATCCCTCGGAGCCATCCACTCCAGGGATCTAAACCTTGTCATCACAATGAACAAAACATGCTGGAAGGATAGGTTCCTGACCCAGAGACTCCCCATACTCTGGAATAGACTGCACATACATATCAAGCAGAGAGCCTCATTGGCCCTCTTCAAAAGGAACATTAATGATTGGATGGGAGATAGGAAATTCACCCCGGGGATCATGTCAGTCACCCTGCTAGACAGGGGCCCGGAGAAGTAAATATTGTGGGAAGAAATATCCAGGGAATTGTTATGGCTAGGCTTGCATAGGCCCTAGGGCCGATAGCCTAGTACCAACCTATGAACCTATAAAAAATAAGCCTGACTTATACATAAAACTAAAGAGACTAAAAACATTTTCACTGCTTGTATTTTACTATCCATATCCATAAACAAGAGGTTCCAGTTTCTCAGTTTTTTGCAATATCCTTTGTTTAATCTCTTCCTACATATCCTTAACTGCCATAATAAATTCCTTTTTAATCCACACTCCTAAAAATTTCATCTTAGCCTGTCCCCATAAATATAGGTATTGCTGAACCACTTTGTCTGTGTGCAGATATGTGTGTGTGTGTGTGTGTGTGTGTGTGTGTGTATACATAATTTACGGCTATAGCATTTGTTTTTTCTTCATTAATTGTATATCCAAAAAAGACTTGAAACTATCTTAAAATGTTCCACAATGTTGAAATGTCCTTTTTTTGGGATTTACATGTACAAAATAATATTATCTGCAAATAAAGCCAAATTTTCTTTTTATTTCAAACACTTTTATTGAATTATCACTTGTGACATAGGCAAATTTACACTCATATAAACATAATCAACTTTATTAACATAATAAACATTATACTTCACACATATTGCTATATATATCATACAACCTAAGCAATATTACATAAATTATTCAAGTCCTGCTTTTTTTAAACAAGAAACATCTTCACTAAACCATCACTTACTACATAGGCAATCATACATTTATATAAGTGAAAACAAACCACACCAACACAATCGTAGTCGCAAGCATTTTACATCATAAACCATACTGACACACTCCCAGTTGCAAACATTATACATCACTTAAATCTACCCATTCTTTCTCACTCAAACATTTTATAGCTCATTTAAGTCCTGCTGCCTTTTAGGCCTCATTCCTCCTTTGTATGTATGGTTCCCACAATTCCCATTTTCCTATGTAGTTTGCTCCTACCCTTTTCTAAAGATCTCAATTCCAGTTGTTTTATCTCTTTTACTATATTTACTACTTTCAGTATTGTTGCCATTTTCTAATAATTGCTAATTTTGGCAGCCACCAGTGCCTAAGCAATTCGGATTATGTATCATCTCCCTCATCAGACCAGTCTGACCTCCCAGCATCTCCGACAGGGACTCCTTAAAGTCCACCAACTTATCATGATCCCAGAAAATATGTTCCCAATTACCAGTTTCTTCCCTATCACACCTCCAACATTTACTGTCTACCTCAGGAAAATTTCTCTGGAGTGTACTTGGGATATTATGTAAACATTTCTGGGCAAAAATCCTAAATCTTCTAGATTTTGTTGCACATCTGGCAGACATCCACATATACCCATTGTTTCTTTGTGAATTGTTTATCCGGTCTCTCTTGCCAATCTTCCTAACCTCCTCTGTTTGATTCTTATAGTTAATTGTGCAATATTTTCTATGCTCTACTAATTATTCCTTTTTTAATGGCAGCTTTTGTTCTAGATTTTTTTAAAAAACTCTACCAGTGCTGGTGTTTCATTTAGCACCCCCTATTTCTTTCTCTTTGCCTATACTCTGATATCAATCCCTGATAGTGAAGGCAATCTCTAACCTGCAATCCAAATAAATTCTTGGCATCTTCCCGTTCTATCATCTTTCCCTCTCTAGTTATTTGCTCTCAATACCTTGGTTCCTTTGCCAGTTTTCTCCAATAATTTCCAGCCCCTCTTGCCTATTGTTTGTATCCCTAACAACAGTCATCCCTAGTGGCAGAATCTCCTTTCTCCATTCCAGTGTTGGTTTAGTTCTTAAAGCCAACTTTTCTTGATTACCATGTCAATTATATCCTTAAATTTCTGAGTCCAATGGGTCTTAATGTAAAGCAAATGACAAAGGAAAATGGACACCCATGCCTGATTCTTAAACTCAGCTTATCAGAGAGGAATCCTTTCATGTTAATTCTCACATCCGGTCCTTCAAATATCCTCCTAATTAGCCTTATTGTTGTGTCAGGGAATGCAAATGCTTCCATTGTCTACCCATACAATCCCAGCTTTCTCTGTCAAATGCTTTCTCTGCATCAAGAACCTGCACCAACAGCAGTATTATCTTGCCTTCTGCTTCAGTCTGGGTCATCATTGTTCTATTGCTGTTGTTAAATGTTTGCCTTCCTCCACAAAACCACATTTATCCATGCTTATCAATTTTGGCAAACGTTTGCCATTATTTTAGCTAGAATAGACATAAGCAGTTATAAGTATGTTTTAAAACTGAAATGGGTCTATATGAGGCTGGGTCTCAATGGCCTTTTCCATTGTTAGGTATTATAACCTAAGGATGGTGCTTCTCCTCCTTTTAAAATACAGTTAAACAAAATCTTCTAGATCTTTACTTTTTCCCTTGTATCTTTCAGACTTCGACAGGAATACCATCTGTTTCTGAATACTTTCCTGCTGATTTTAGGAAACTAATGGATGATATGTGTAAAGAACTTAGTGAACTATGCTTCAGAATTGCAAAAAAATCAGTAACAAATGAAAGCACAACATCATGACTTATAAGAAAGCAACTTTAACAAACTACTAAAATTAAGACTGTCATTCAATCCAGGGAAAGTGAGTATATCTAGTCTCACTTGCCAACACAGTTCCCTGAATTCAAGATAGTCCTCCCAAGGAACCCCCCGAGGACCTGTGACAATTTTTCTATCACTAGAAATTTAAATTCATGCCCGGGAAACTTGTCAAGACTTTAGTGATTTTTATCTCTCCTGTCTAGAAAAGGCAATTGCTAGTCAATACAAGTTGTATTGGACTACCAGTGGTAGTGACATAAAAACAAAGTGATCATTACAAATGTATTAAACATGCAACTAGTTCAAGTTCCAATGTACATTCCTGCAGAATATGTAGACACTTTTTACTTCAGACCTGTGCCTGAGAATGAAACTAAAAGATTATTAACAATATTGAACTTGTGTACCTCTATCTTCACTTAATTCCACTCTAACTTACTGAGAATGGTAGTAGACAAAATAGTGAAATCCCTAACTTATATTTATAATGTTCACTTTCCCCAGGAATTGTTTTAGCAGCATACCATCATTATACCTCCTCCTAAGATACACCAGGACAAAACCATAAAGACCATCAATCTATCGCCACTGTTTACCCTCTTGAAAATATTTTTGAAAATAATCTTTGTAAACAGCTACTTAATCACTTTAGTAACTATGTGTTTCTATCTGCCAGACACCATAGCTTCAGAAATGGCTGTAGAACAACCACCACTATACTCTTTCCATCTAGCACTATCTATAGTAACCTAAATGACAGTCTCAGTAGAGACAATATTTTTGTGGGACAGGGTCTGATAGCATAGCTTCAGATATGATTGTAGAACAACCACCACTATACTCTTTCCATCTAGCACTATCTATAGTAACCTAAATGACAGTCTCAGTAGAGATGATATTTTTGTGGGACAGGGTGTGATAGCATAGCTTCAGATACGATTGTAGAACAACCACCACTATACGCTTTCCATCTAGCACTATCTATAGTAACCTAAATGGCAGTCTCAGTAGAGACAATATTTTTGTGGGACAGGGTCTGATAGCATAGCTTCAGATATGATTGTAGAACAACCACCACTATACTCTTTCCATCTAGCACTATCTGTAGTAACCTAAATGACAGTCTCAGTAGAGACAATAGTTTTGTGGGACAGGGTCTGATAGCATAGTTTCAGATACAATTGTAGAACAACCACCACTATACTCTTTCCATCTAGCACTATCTATAGTAACCTAAATGACAGTCTCTGAAAACCACAAATGCAGACCAATGGAAAAACTGATAACAGAAGAACTGAAAACCACTGTGTCGCTGACGCCTCCGTGTCTTGGGAAATCCACACCACAACTCTGTAAAATGCTCCAACCACTTCAAGCAAGAAAAGAATCTAATAAACAACCAAAAAGGCAACTGAAGTAGTTAATAACTTTTATCTAAAAAAATAAAATGACAAACTCCACAGTTTAAAAACTTCACAGTTAAGTGCTTTCACTTGTAAAAACACAAGCTTCCTCAGAACACTCTAACTGACAAATTCAGATGTTAAATAAGCTTTTTGGTGCCAACAACTTTTAAATCACTTACATATTTAAAGACATACATACCAATAATCTACCAACAATCCATCCTCATCTTACATAAAAGATTTAAAATATATAAAGTAAACACAATTATATGTAAAATCACTTGACTCGAATATAGCTAAAAATACTATGAAATTACTAATAATTACTAAAAGAATTAGGATAGTCACAGAGTCAAATAAAATTGAAATACAAAAAATGTATATACAATGAATTTTTATGTACAAATAATTCATGTCCTAATTATACACCACTATTGTAACATACTCGGTATTGTTCATGCTGGGTCCAATAATCAATTCAAAGACAACAAAGGTTTAATTGATATAGTTTTGTTTAGACCTGGAAGCACAGAGGCATCTGTATAAATTTGCCACCTTAATTCTTTATATAAGAGTATACCATTGAAATCTCCCCCTCTAGGGTCCACTTGCAATATCTCAATAATCCCAAACTTAAAATTATGATTATCACCAAGCTCTTTAATATGCCTATATAGCGCATTTTTTTCATCCTTTCTTTTAATACTATATAGGTGGGAATATATATGTCTGTTAAACCTCCTCTGAGTCTTGCCTATGTAAAATCCTGAACAAGTTTGACATGTGGCAAGATATATGACCATTTTAGTTTGACAATTCCCTCCACAAAATGTAATATTAGTATGATTATAATTATCCAACACCACACTATCTCCCTGTATTATAGTGTGGCATTGGTTGCAAGCACCACATTTACTTGTATTCTTATATGTAATAACCTTGTGGGTATGCCCTCTCTCTAATATTAGCTTAATATTGATGCCAATTTTATTTACAAATTTGGGGATATATCCTAAAACTAAGGCAACTTCCTGATCTGCTGAAATAATACGGCAATTATCGATCATAATTTTCTTTACCTTGCCTGTGTGTGCTCCACATTCCAAAATACATGTCCTATCAAACTGTCATTATGTCTATTTCCTTACAAGTCTCATTATCTCCTCTGTTGTTATACTTGTCACCCAATAGGGGTATATATTTTTCCCCCATTCATTGGTAACATAATCCTTTATTTTTGACATGGCTTTAACATTGTATCCTCTATCTTTGAATAATGTGGTGATGTATTCCACTTCCTCTAACATATC
This sequence comes from Protopterus annectens, assembly GCF_019279795.1. Taxonomy (NCBI): domain Eukaryota; kingdom Metazoa; phylum Chordata; order Ceratodontiformes; family Protopteridae; genus Protopterus; species Protopterus annectens. Next base: position 1,190,962,324 of record NC_056737.1, read on the forward strand.
ACTAAATACTGAAGTCATCCTGACTGCTCTAATAAGTTGCCCTTTGTATATATTCATAAACTGTCTCTTAGGATGATTACTGGTGTATTCCAAGTAATCACTCGTGAATGTACTTTTCCTGTGGATCTTGGAACTAAACATACTATTTTCCCTACTCACAATAGTATCTAAATAAGCCAAACCTTTAGTATTTTTGGAAAATGTAAATTTCAAGTAACTATTGGTGTTGTTGATATGTGCCAGAAATTGATCCAACAATAGGTCTCCTCCATCCCAGATTAAATAGATGTCATCCAGAAATCTGGAATAATATTTAATATACTTCATGTATATACTATCAAATATGTGAGTGTCTTCCCACTCAAGCATAACCAAGTTGGCGTAGATGGGAGCACAAGCTGCTCCCATCGCTACACCCCTGGTTTGCCTGAAGTATTCTCCCTCAAAGTATATGTTGTTGTGATCTAATACCAATGACATCATATCTGTGAGGAGGCAAGTTGTATCCCAATTGATGTCTGCATGTTTTCTGATACTACTTGCAAAAACCTCAAGCCCCTCCTCCTTTGGGATGCATGAGAACAGATCAATTACATCAACAGTCACAAATAACAATTCTTCTTTAGATAAATAATTGGGATAACTTCTTAAAAATTCCCAAGAGTCTTTTACTAAATGTACAATTTTGTTATAGAATGTTTTAAATATGTATCTATTACTTTACCCATCGGGAAAGTTTTGGACTTACTCCCTGAAATAATTGGTCTAAATGGGGGGGGTCCTCTATACTTTTATGTACCTTCGGGATACCCACAATGGAGGCTAGGGTTGGATACTCCACTTTTATATACTTGTATATATCTATATTGATCCTGTTATCAATAAGGAATTCCTCAATGCACATATCAATTTTCCTGTAACCAATATTAATTTAACTGAGAGAAATATTGGCATAATTACCAGAATTGTACAGTATATCATGTACCTTGGATGTGTACATGACACTGTCATATATAACAATACCCCCCCCTGTCTGGTTTCATGATTCTAATACTGTTGGTATTCCTCAATTCCTGTAATATCTGACGTTCTGCAACAGACAGATTGTGCGGAAACTTAGCACCTACTAGCTGCTTGTTAAGTTGATATAGTTGGTGAGTCACCACTTATGTCATACATAGAGATAGTAGGATGCATGGGGGGTATATAAGTACTCCTCTTCTTCAATATCTTAAACACTTTGTATGTTGTGTGAAATTTCCATCTCGTGTGTCTCTAAACATAATAGCCAAATTTAATTTTATAACATACTTTTTAACTTCACCAATACAATCTACCATATTGAATTGAACCACCACTATACGCTTTCCATCTAGCACTATCTATAGTAACCTAAATGACAGACTCAGTAGAGACAATATTTTTGTGGGACAGGGTCTGATAGCATAGCTTCAGATACGATTGTAGAACAACCACCACTATACTCTTTCCATCTAGCACTATCTATAGTAACCTAAATGACAGTCTCAGTAGAGACAATATTTTTGTGGGACAGGGTCTGATAGCATGGCTTCAGATAAGATTGTAGAACAACCACCACTATACTCTTTCCATCTAGCACTATCTATAGTAACCTAAATTACAGTCTCAGTAGAGACAATATTTTTGAGGGACAGGGTCTGATAGCATAGCTTCAGATACAATTGTAGAACAACCACCACTATACTCTTTCCATCTAGCACTATCTATAGTAACCTAAATGACAGTCTCAGTAGAGATGATATTTTTGTGGGACAGGATGGGATAGCATAGCTTCAGATACGATTGTAGAACAACCACCACTATACGCTTTCCATCTAGCACTATCTATAGTAACCTAAATGGCAGTCTCAGTAGAGACAATATTTTTGTGGGACAGGGTCTGATAGCATAGCTTCAGATATGATTGTAGAACAACCACCACTATACTCTTTCCATCTAGCACTATCTATAGTAACCTAAATGACAGTCTCTGAAAACCACAAATGCAGACCAATGGAAAAACTGATAACAGAAGAACTGAAAACCACTGTGTCGCTGACGCCTCCGTGTCTTGGGAAATCCACACCACAACTCTGTAAAATGCTCCAACCACTTCAAGCAAGAAAAGAATCTAATAAACAACCAAAAAGGCAACTGAAGTAGTTAATAACTTTTATCTAATAAAATAAAATGACAAACTCCACAGTTTAAAAACTTCACAGTTAAGTGCTTTCACTTGTAAAAACACAAGCTTCCTCAGAACACTCTAACTGACAAATTCAGATGTTAAATAAGCTTTTTGGCGCCAACAACTTTTAAATCACTTACATATTTAAAGACATACATACCAATAATCTACCAACAATCCATCCTTATCTTACATAAAAGATGTGAAATATATAAAGTAAACACAATTATATGTAAAATCACTTGACTCGAATATAGCTAAAAATACTATGAAATTACTAATAATTACTAAAAGAATTAGGATAGTCACAGAGTCAAATAAAATTGAAATACAAAAAATGTATATACAATGAATTTTTATGTACAAATAATTCATGTCCTAATTATACACCACTATTGTAACATACTCGGTATTGTTCATGCCGGGTCCAATAATCAATTCAAAGACAACAAAGGTTTAATTGATATAGTTTTGTTTAGACCTAGAAGCACAGAGGCATCTGTATAAATTTGCCACCTTAATTCTTTATATAAGAGTATACCATTGAAATCTCCCCCTCTAGGGTCCACTTGCAATATCTCAATAATCCCAAACTTAAAATTATGATTATCACCAAGCTCTTTAATATGCCTATATAGCGCATTTTTTTCATCCTTTCTTTTAATACTATATAGGTGGGAATATATATGTCTGTTAAACCTCCTCTGAGTCTTGCCTATGTAAAATCCTGAACAAGTTTGACATGTGGCAAGATATATGACCATTTTAGTTTGACAATTCCCTCCACAAAATGTAATATTAGTATGATTATAATTATCCAACACCACACTATCTCCCTGTATTATAGTGTGGCATTGGTTGCAAGCACCACATTTACTTGTATTCTTATATGGAATAACCTTGTGGGTATGCCCTCTCTCTAATATTAGCTTAATATTGATGCCAATTTTATTTACAAATTTGGGGATATATCCTAAAACTAAGGCAACTTCCTGATCTGCTGAAATAATACGGCAATTATCGATCATAATTTTCTTTACCTTGCCTGTGTGTGCTCCACATTCCAAAATACATGTCCTATCAAACTGTCATTATGTCTATTTCCTTACAAGTCTCATTATCTCCTCTGTTGTTATACTTGTCACCCAATAGGGGTATATATTTTTCCCCCATTCATTGGTAACATAATCCTTTATTTTTGACATGGCTTTAACATTGTATCCTCTATCTTTGAATAATGTGGTGATGTATTCCACTTCCTCTAACATATCACTAAATACTGAAGTCATCCTGACTGCTCTAATAAGTTGCCCTTTGTATATATTCATAAACTGTCTCTTAGGATGATTACTGGTGTATTCCAAGTAATCACTCGTGAATGTACTTTTCCTATGGATCTTGGAACTAAACATACTATTTTCCCTACTCACAATAGTATCTAAATAAGCCAAACCTTTAGTATTTTTGGAAAACGTAAATTTCAAGTAACTATTGGTGTTGTTGATATGTGCCAGAAATTGATCCAACAATAGGTCTCCTCCATCCCAGATTAAATAGATGTCATCCAGAAATCTTGAATAATATTTAATATACTTCATGTATATACTATCAAATATGTGAGTGTCTTCCCACTCAAGCATAACCAAGTTGGCATAGATGGCAGCACAAGCTGCTCCCATCGCTACACCCCTGGTTTGCCTGAAGTATTCTCCCTCAAAGTATATGTTGTTGTGATCTAATACCAATGACATCATATCTGTGAGGAGGCAAGTTGTATCCCAATTGATGTCTGCATGTTTTCTGATACTACTTGCAAAAGCCTCAAGCCCCTCCTCCTTTGGGATGCATGAGAACAGATCAATTACATCAACAGTCACAAATAACAATTCTTCTTTAGATAAATAATTGGGATAACTTCTTAAAAATTCCCAAGAGTCTTTTACTAAATGTACAATTTTGTTATAGAATGTTTTAAATATGTATCTATTACTTTACCCATCGGGAAAGTTTTGGACTTACTCCCTGAAATAATTGGTCTAAATGGGGGGGGGGTCCTCTATACTTTTATGTACCTTCGGGATACCCACAATGGAGGCTAGGGTTGGATACTCCACTTTTATATACTTGTATATATCTATATTGATCCTGTTATCAATAAGGAATTCCTCAATGCACATATCAATTTTCCTGTAACCAATATTAATTTAACTGAGAGAAATATTGGCATAATTACCAGAATTGTACAGTATATCATGTACCTTGGATGTGTACATGACACTGTCATATATAACAATACCCCCCCTGTCTGGTTTCATGATTCTAATACTGTTGGTATTCCTCAATTCCTGTAATATCTGACGTTCTGCAACAGACAGATTGTGCGGAAACTTAGCACCTACTAGCTGCTTGTTAAGTTGATATAGTTGGTGAGTCACCACTTATGTCATACATAGAGATAGTAGGATGCATGGGGGGTATATAAGTACTCCTCTTCTTCAATATCTTAAACACTTTGTATGTTGTGTGAAATTTCCATCTCGTGTGTCTCTAAACATAATAGCCAAATTTAATTTTATAACATACTTTTTAACTTCACCAATACAATCTACCATATTGAATTGAACCACCACTATACGCTTTCCATCTAGCACTATCTATAGTAACCTAAATGACAGACTCAGTAGAGACAATATTTTTGTGGGACAGGGTCTGATAGCATAGCTTCAGATATGATTGTAGAACAACCACCACTATACTCTTTCCATCTAGCACTATCTATAGTAACCTAAATGACAGTCTCAGTAGAGACAATATTTTTGTGGGACAGGGTCTGATAGCATGGCTTCAGATAAGATTGTAGAACAACCACCACTATACTCTTTCCATCTAGCACTATCTATAGTAACCTAAATTACAGTCTCAGTAGAGACAATATTTTTGAGGGACAGGGTCTGATAGCATAGCTTCAGATACAATTGTAGAACAACCACCACTATACTCTTTCCATCTAGCACTATCTATAGTAACCTAAATGACAGTCTCAGTAGAGATGATATTTTTGTGGGACAGGATGGGATAGCATAGCTTCAGATACGATTGTAGAACAACCACCACTATACGCTTTCCATCTAGCACTATCTATAGTAACCTAAATGGCAGTCTCAGTAGAGACAATATTTTTGTGGGACAGGGTCTGATAGCATAGCTTCAGATATGATTGTAGAACAACCACCACTATACTCTTTCCATCTAGCACTATCTATAGTAACCTAAATGACAGTCTCAGTAGAGACAATAGTTTTGTGGGACAGGGTCTGATAGCATAGTTTCAGATATGATTGTAGAACAACCACCACTATACTCTTTCCATCTAGCACTATCTATAGTAACCTAAATGACAGTCTCTGAAAACCACAAATGCAGACCAATGGAAAAACTGATAACAGAAGAACTGAAAACCACTGTGTCGCTGACGCCTCCGTGTCTTGGGAAATCCACACCACAACTCTGTAAAATGCTCCAACCACTTCAAGCAAGAAAAGAATCTAATAAACAACCAAAAAGGCAACTGAAGTAGTTAATAACTTTTATCTAATAAAATAAAATGACAAACTCCACAGTTTAAAAACTTCACAGTTAAGTGCTTTCACTTGTAAAAACACAAGCTTCCTCAGAACACTCTAACTGACAAATTCAGATGTTAAATAAGCTTTTTGGCGCCAACAACTTTTAAATCACTTACATATTTAAAGACATACATACCAATAATCTACCAACAATCCATCCTCATCTTACATAAAAGATGTAAAATATATAAAGTAAACACAATTATATGTAAAATCACTTGACTCGAATATAGCTAAAAATACTATGAAATTACTAATAATTACTAAAAGAATTAGGATAGTCACAGAGTCAAATAAAATTGAAATACAAAAAATGTATATACAATGAATTTTTATGTACAAATAATTCATGTCCTAATTATACACCACTATTGTAACATACTCGGTATTGTTCATGCCGGGTCCAATAATCAATTCAAAGACAACAAAGGTTTAATTGATATAGTTTTGTTTAGACCTGGAAGCACAGAGGCATCTGTATAAATTTGCCACCTTAATTCTTTATATAAGAGTATACCATTGAAATCTCCCCCTCTAGGGTCCACTTGCAATATCTCAATAATCCCAAACTTAAAATTATGATTATCACCAAGCTCTTTAATATGCCTATATAGCGCATTTTTTTCATCCTTTCTTTTAATACTATATAGGTGGGAATATATATGTCTGTTAAACCTCCTCTGAGTCTTGCCTATGTAAAATCCTGAACAAGTTTGACATGTGGCAAGATATATGACCATTTTAGTTTGACAATTCCCTCCACAAAATGTAATATTAGTATGATTATAATTATCCAACACCACACTATCTCCCTGTATTATAGTGTGGCATTGGTTGCAAGCACCACATTTACTTGTATTCTTATATGTAATAACCTTGTGGGTATGCCCTCTCTCTAATATTAGCTTAATATTGATGCCAATTTTATTTACAAATTTGGGGATATATCCTAAAACTAAGGCAACTTCCTGATCTGCTGAAATAATACGGCAATTATCGATCATAATTTTCTTTACCTTGCCTGTGTGTGCTCCACATTCCAAAATACATGTCCTATCAAACTGTCATTATGTCTATTTCCTTACAAGTCTCATTATCTCCTCTGTTGTTATACTTGTCACCCAATAGGGGTATATATTTTTCCCCCATTCATTGGTAACATAATCCTTTATTTTTGACATGGCTTTAACATTGTATCCTTTATCTTTGAATAATGTGGTGATGTATTCCACTTCTTCTAACATATCACTAAATACTGAAGTCATCCTGACTGCTCTAATAAGTTGCCCTTTGTATATATTCATAAACTGTCTCTTAGGATGATTACTGGTGTATTCCAAATAATCATTGGTGAATGTACTTTTCCTATGGATCTTGGAACTAAACATACTATTTTCCCTACTCACAATAGTATCTAAATAAGCCAAACCTTTAGTATTTTTGGAAAACATAAATTTCAAGTAACTATTGGTGTTGTTGATATGTGCCAGAAATTGATCCAACAATAGGTCTCCTCCATCCCAGATTAAATAGATGTCATCCAGAAATCTGGAATAATATTTAATATACTTCATGTATATACTATCAAATATGTGAGTGTCTTCCCACTCAAGCATAACCAAGTTGGCGTAGATGGGAGCACAAGCTGCTCCCATCGCTACACCCCTGGTTTGCCTGAAGTATTCTCCCTCAAAGTATATGTTGTTGTGATCTAATACCAATGACATCATATCTGTGAGGAGGCAAGTTGTATCCCAATTGATGTCTGCATGTTTTCTGATACTACTTGCAAAAGCCTCAAGCCCCTCCTCCTTTGGGATGCATGAGAACAGATCAATTACATCAACAGTCACAAATAACAATTCTTCTTTAGATAAATAATTGGGATAACTTCTTAAAAATTCCCAAGAGTCTTTTACTAAATGTACAATTTTGTTATAGAATGTTTTAAATATGTATCTATTACTTTACCCATCGGGAAAGTTTTGGACTTACTCCCTGAAATAATTGGTCTAAATGGGGGGTCCTCTATACTTTTATGTACCTTCGGGATACCCACAATGGAGGCTAGGGTTGGATACTCCACTTTTATATACTTGTATATATCTATATTGATCCTGTTATCAATAAGGAATTCCTCAATGCACATATCAATTTTCCTGTAACCAATATTAATTTCATTGAGAGAAATATTGGTATAATTACCAGAATTGTACAGTATATCATGTACCTTGGATGTGTACATGACACTGTCATATATAACAATACCCCCCCTTGTCTGGTTTCATGATTCTAATACTGTTAGTATTCCTCAATTCCTGTAATATCTGACGTTCTGCAATAGACAGATTGTGCGGAAGCTTAGCACCTACTAGCTGCTTGTTAAGTTGATATAGTTGGTGAGTCACCACTTTGTCATACATAGAGATAGTAGGATGCATGGGTGGTATATAAGTACTCCTCTTCTTCAATATCTTAAACACTTTGTCTGTATGTTGTGTGAAATTTCCATCTCGTGTGTCTCTAAACATAATAGCCAAATTTAATTTTATAACATACTTTTTAACTTCACCAATACAATCTACCATATTGAATTGAACCACCACTATACGCTTTCCATCTAGCACTATCTATAGTAACCTAAATGACAGTCTCAGTAGAGACAATATTTTTGTGGGACAGGGTCTGATAGCATAGCTTCAGATACGATTGTAGAACAACCACCACTATACTCTTTCCATCTAGCACTATCTATAGTAACCTAAATGACAGTCTCAGTAGAGACAATATTTTTGTGGGACAGGGTCTGATAGCATGGCTTCAGATAAGATTGTAGAACAACCACCACTATACTCTTTCCATCTAGCACTATCTATAGTAACCTAAATTACAGTCTCAGTAGAGACAATATTTTTGAGGGACAGGGTCTGATAGCATAGCTTCAGATACAATTGTAGAACAACCACCACTATACTCTTTCCATGTAGCACTATCTATATTAACCTAAATGGCAGTCTCAGTAGAGACAACATTTTTGTAGGACAGGGTCTGATAGCATAGCTTCAGATACGATTGTAGAACAACCACCACTATACGCTTTCCATCTAGCACTATCTATAGTAACCTAAATGACAGTCTCAGTAGAGACAATATTTTTGTGGGACAGGGTCTGATAGCATAGCTTCAGATATGATTGTAGAACAACCACCACTATACTCTTTCCATCTAGCACTATCTATAGTAACCTAAATGACAGTCTCAGAAAAGACAATATTTTTGTGGGACAGGGTCTGATAGCATAGCTTCAGATACGATTGTAGAACAACCACCACTATACTCTTTCCATCTAGCACTATCTATAGTAACCTAAATGACAGTCTCAGTAGAGACAATATTTTTGTGGGACAGGGTGTGATAGCATAGCTTTAGATACGATTGTAGAACAACCACCACTATACTCTTTCCATCTAGCACTATCTATAGTAACCTAAATGACAGTCTCAGTAGAGACAATATTTTTGTGGGACAGGGTCTGATAGCATAGCTTCAGATACAATTGTAGAACAACCACCACTATACTCTTTCCATCTAGCACTATCTATAGTAACCTAAATGACAGTCTCAGTAGAGACAATATTTTTGTGGGACAGGGTGTGATAGCATAGCTTTAGATATGATTGTAGAACAACCACCACTATACTCTTTCCATCTAGCACTATCTATAGTAACCTAAATGACAGTCTCAGTAGAGACAATATTTTTGTGGGACAGGGTCTGATAGCATAGCTTCAGATATGATTGTAGAACAACCACCACTATACTCTTTCCATCTAGCACTATCTATAGTAACCTAAATGACAGTCTCAGTAGAGACAATATTTTTGTGGGACAGGGTCTGATAGCATAGCTTCAGATACGATTGTAGAACAACCACCACTATACTCTTTCCATCTAGCACTATCTATAGTAACCTAAATGACAGTCTCAGTAGAGACAATATTTTTGTGGGACAGGGTCTGATAGCATAGCTTCAGATATGATTGTAGAACAACCACCACTATACTCTTTCCATCTAGCACTATCTATAGTAACCTAAATGACAGTCTCAGTAGAGACAATAAACAACCACCACTATACTCTTTCCATCTAACACTATCTATAGTAACCTAAATGACAGTCTCAGTAGAGACAATATTTTTGTGGGACAGGGTGTGATAGCACAGCTTCAGATACGATTGTAGAACAACCACCACTGTACTCTTTCCATCTAGCACTATCTATATTAACCTAAATGAAAGTCTCAGTAGAGACAATATTTTTGTAGGACAGGACCTATGTCTTTGAGACAGTTGACCATACAACTGTGCTTGCAAAACTACAAGAAAATCAACTTGGGTGAAAATGTCATTGTCTTTTCCCATAGCTATCTTGACAACAGAACTTTTCTTAAGTTTACTCCAATAACTAACTGTCCACTAATGGATCATTAAAAGTTGGTGTCCACCAAGGATCTATTCTAGGCTCATTACTATTTTCTTCATTCATTAATGAAGTTACTGATAACTTACCTGAACGTAAATGTTCCCTCTCTGCAGATGATATTTTACTACTCCAGAAAAACAAATGTCACACAGTCCTACATTCCTAACTTCAGCAATCCTTCTGTCACCTTTGTCAGTGGTCTAAACAAAATAAACTCTAAATGATCCACTAAAATGAATGCTATGCACCCACCCACAGAATCTCTCAACTTCCTGCCATTACTATCACAATGACAACTATATTATTCCTTTTGTAAATTAATGTAAACTCTTAGGCCTAATCATTGACTGTGCATTAAGCTTTGCAGCATCACACTATTAATATACTTAATAAATGTCTCTCACTACTAAAGCTCTTCAATAGGATATCATATCTTGTATTGTGTACAGTCCACAAAGTGCTGGTCAAGGCTGTCCTTCTCCCTAAAGTAAAATATTGTCTTTCTGTTGTTTTTTTTATACTCTGCCTACAACACTCAGATTTCAAGTAGTGAAAATAAAATTGTCAGATGTACCCTACTTGCTAATGTCCAGATACCCCATTACAATCTTCTAAATGACCTAAACTGATGACTCATTACTGAAAGGCCCTGTTATCTTCTATGCACCTTACTATTCAACATTTTAAATGATGGTTACTGCCTCTTTCAGAAAGGAAAACTCCCAGTCAAGAAGCAGTCCTACCCCATAAGGAATTCCCAGGAGAATGTTATATCACTAATATCACTCAGATGTGCCAAATTTAAAACAGCCATTGGTGATAGACCCTTCTCATGAATGTCCCCAGCTTTGTGGAACAGACTGCTACCTGAAACAAGGTATTGAGATACTCTTACAGCTCTTCAAGGAAGTTGTAAATGCTTTAAGGATGCATACATACATACATTCATGCATACATACGTACATACATAGATACATACATACATAAACAAATATTTCAAGCACGAGTCTTAATGCACTTCTAGCCTGCCAATATACCAAAACAGTCATTTCCATAATAAGTGTACAGGCTGTTCTTAAAATATGTAAACTAGTGCCGGCTTTAATGTAATTTGGTAGTCTGTTCCATGCATCAGCTGCTCTCTCAGGGAACCAATTAGTACATTCCTTATTCCTACAGAACCTTCTACATAGGTTGTCTAATGATTATCTACTACTTTTTGATAACCCAAACATTCCCAAAGGACATTGTCTATAAATGCCCTATATACCTGAATAAGATCTCCTCTTAAATAGCTATATGAGACACTAACAAGTTCAGATATTGTAGTCTTTCATAATAACTTAAATGTTCACATCCATGGATACCATTGGTGATTTCCTCTGTACTCTTTCCAGTTTACTCATGCTTGTTTTCTTATAATGTTTCCATATTGTTATTCCATACTCAAGTTTGGGTCTAGTGTAATTAACAAACAATGCCTTCATCATTTCTGACTTCCTAGACCTTATAATTATTTTTATACAACCTAAGTTCTATAACTATTGTTAACCAATTGGTTGATATGATTAGAAAAACCCAAAGATGGAGCTACCCATATACACAGACCCTTAAATGAATCTACATTTTCAACCACTGTGCACTGTATTAAATGTTCACCTTTCTATTTATGCCTCCCAAATCTCATATGATTGGTTTTTGATGCATTTATCAGCATATTATTCTCGTGTGTCCAAATGGTCAATTTAGTCAAGTTATTTTGCAGACATGCTCTATCTGTAACACATAAAATCAGTTTATCCTGTTTCAAGTCATCTGCATACAGACTGTAGAACACCTCAGATGTAAAAGTAAGGTCTGAAAGATGTGATCTAAACAAGTAAGGGCCCAGGGCAGAGCCCTGTGGGAAACCATGATTGTAACCAAGGATGTCACCTGTCCAGTTGCTGTGTGATACTTGCCATGTCTTATTTATAGGCCATACAGGTATCCATCTTATCAACAGTACATCCATATCCAGTCATCCTAATTTATTGGTCAATGTTTTGTGTATTTATTTTATTATTTTTATTTGCAGTTTGTTAACTGGGAAAGTCCATTCGGCTGAAATGAGCCATTTTCAATGGATGCCTGGGAAGAAAAGCTCCATATATATTTATTTATTTATTTTATTTTACTTAACATTTGTTGACCGGGAAATTCCGACTAGATTCCACAGATCCTGTTTTCAGTGGAGGCCCAGGGAGAAATGCTCCAGACGCATGTATTTAGAATGTGGGAGGAAATCGGAGTTCCTGGAAGAAACCCACGCAAATGCAGGGAGAACATGCAAACTCTGCACAGAAAGCACCCCGGCCAAGAATCGAACTGGAAAACCTCTTGCTGTGAGGTGACAGAATTAACCACTGCGCCGCCTACAGTAAATACATTATTACAAAGCTAGTATCAACAAAGTTAACAAGTGCAATACAATTTTCAAAAACTATTAAAAACAAAGTGACATAGAAGACAGTGTTAGTAACATTTGAGCAAGGTGTTTTAACTAAACATATAATGGAAGTAATACATAAGTATCTTGGAGTACAGGCATGCATATACTGATATTTTCATAAGGAGAGAAGTGGGAATGATTGGAGGAGGAGAGTAGAGCAGAGAGTAGTGTTAGGTTGAGTTTTGAGAAAGAAAAGGGTGAGGGAGTAGGAATGAAATAGAGGGAGTCAGGTGGTGTGAGAACATGAGCATTCCCAGTGAAAAAGAAATGGGAATGTATCAAGGTCTTGAAAGCTGAGTGGTTTTGGGTTATTCAAATGTGGGGTGGAAGTGAATTCCATAGTTAAGCAAGGGAGAAAGACAATAGAAATTGCCCTGGTGTGCATATGGGTTTGTACACTTCAAGTGGGTTCTGATTGTTGGACCTGAGCAGTCTGTCAGGGCGATGCATGGTGAGTACAGAAGAGAGGGAAGGGCAGTTAGATGGTTTGAAATGTGATTATGAGCAGATAACAGTTGAATGTAAGAGAGATAGCGAGGAAGTTCCAGCCAGTTCAAGGAGTGGAGTACATTGCAATGGTAGTAGGAGGATTTGGATCCATAGCAAACATGGAGATTTTATTGTAACAGGGTGACAGTTTTGACCTTAGGATAGATTGAAGATTAGTGAAGAGAGGGGTTCCATACTAGGAAAAAGAAATATTAGTTTGTATATGAATGCCAAACTTTAATTGTTCATTAATGATGACACCTAGAAGTTTCATATAGGAGACTATTTTGATAGGAATCATATTCTGACTGACTATGGAGAAGAAATTCTTATCAATTGAGGTGTTTTTAGATGGGGCAAAGATCATGATTTTGGTTTTGGATGCACAGAGAGTAAGGTGATTATTCAACATCCAAGACTTGGTACAAGAGGAGGCATCTTGTGTTAACTGAATGAGTTTGGGGAGAGATTTAGCATAGCAAAGTATGATAGAGTCATCTGCGTATTGGACAAGTTTGGCATTACGGATACACTCATAGAAGTTCTTAATGAAGATGTTAAAAAGTAAGAGACCCAATATTGCGCCTTAGGGAACACCTGTTGGAGTGTGAAGGAAGGAAGAGGTACAGTTTTTTTTCCACTTGACAGCTTATTGTCTGATTGAGAGGTAACTGGAAAACCAGTTAATAGAAGAGGGGTGAGATTGACAAGAGAGCGAGTTTGGAAAAGAGAAGGTTATGGGAAACAGTATCAAAATGCCTTAGATAAGTCTGGAAGAATGGTAGATAGAATGTTGCCAGAGTCATGGGCACAGTTGATGATGTCAAGGAAGGACCAAAGGGCAGTAGTAGTAGTACTATGTCTGAGTCTAAATCCATGTTGAGTAGGGGACAGTAGGTGATTAACTAGGAGGTAGGGATGGAGTTACAAGTGTATACATTTTTCAAGGACTTTTGAGATAGGGGACAGGATGGCTATAGGACAGAAACTGGAGATATCAGTGTTATTGCCCCCTTTGTGGAGGGGAATGATGAATGCTTTCTTCCAAAGGAGGGGTACATAGGATTCTTGGATGGAACAGTTATAAGGATGGTGATGACAAGAGCTATGCTATTGTCAGCTAGCTTGAGAAAATTAGAGGGAAGGTTGTATGGGGCATAAAATCATGGTTTTCATTTTAGTAGAAGTTTTTTATGCTGTGTAATGGAATGGGTTGGATGGTAGATGTGCAGTATTGGCATCTCTGGAGCTAGAGTTGGGGGTGTGGGATGAGATTGAAGTTGATATGTTATTGGAGAATGATGGGGTGAGCTTGGCTATAGAGTCTATGAAGAAGGAGTTGAATGGGGTAGTTAAGATATGATATGAAGGGTTAGGGTCTGGGCAAGGGTTGTCTTTTTTGCCAGGACAGAGGATAGCAGATATACTGTTCCAAAACTTTTTAGGGTTGGATCTTAAGTTGTTTTGAAGTTTGGAGTAGTAGGATTTTCAATCGGAAGCAATTTGTTTTTTCACTTTATTACGAAGTTGCTTATATTCAGTAAGGGAGTTGGGTGTTTTAAATTTCTGGTAATGTTTCCATGATTTATCTTGGAAATGCATTTGTGTTATAGTTTCTTTAGTTAGCCAGGGGAAAGTTTTGGTTTTAACCTTTTTAGTTTTTTTTTGAGGGGGGGGGCAAAGCTATCTAGTAGTTTAATGAAGAGAGTAATGAAGTAAGTAACAGCCCCGTCAAGAGGAAGTTTTTTTAAGGGTTCCAAGTCATGTGTATTAATGAGTCAGAGAAAGCTTAAGGGTTGAAGTTTTCAGGGTATGGGTTGAGATGTAGTTGTTCTGTAGATGGAGGGAGAATGGTGAGCGACATGCAAAAGCAGAAAGATGATCACTCAAGGATTCGGGTAAGGTACCACAATCAAAAATGGAGTTGGGATAAGAAACTAATATCCAGTCCAGAATACTACCAGCATTTTTATCTTTATTATATAGGTTCATAGGTTCATAGGTTCATACTAGGCTATCTGCCCAAGGGCATTTATAAGCCTAGCCCATAGTTATGTGGCTTTCGCTACCCCTTTAGTTTGAATAAAACTATGCCTATCATTTTGCTGTGCCTCTGTCAAGCAGTGACACTGAAGTAATCCCTGGGGTATATCTGCGATCTCCCATCCATTGGTCAAGATTCCTCTTGAACAAGGCCAGCGAGGTGCTCTGCCTCACATGTACTGGGATTTTGTTCCACAGCATAGGGAGTCTCTGGGTGATGAATCTGTCCCTCCAGCACGTTCTATTAATAACCGTGTCAAGGTTTAAGTCTCCCGCCCTTGTGGTTCTGAGGGATCTAGATTTTTTGAGGTGAAGCATATTCATCAAATCTGGGTTTGACATGGCCTTATATGTCAGGCACAGGTCACCTCTGAGCAAGCGGTATGAGACTGAATAGAGCTGGAGTTCTTTCAGTCGGGCAGCATAAGACATATTTTTGAGACCCTTTATCCTTTTGTTGAGGAACTTTTGGGGCCTTTCCAGCTGCTGCAGGTGTCGGGTCAGATACATTCGAATGGGGCATTGTACTCAATCATAGGTCTAATGAGTGATGAGTACAGGGGACGATGACCTCCCTTGATCTAGATGTGAATCCCTTCATGATCAGGTGGGCAATGTAGAAGGTTTTCCTAACTACTTTAGCAACATGAGTGTCAAACGCAACGCTACTCTCAACCTGGGTCCCCAGATCCCTGATGACTTCTTCTGTGCTCAGTGGATTGCCACTTATATGGTAGCTAGGGGTAACCTTGTTTTTCCCGAAGGGTATGACTATGCATTTCTTGGCGTTTAACTTTAGGCCATGGCTCTGGCACCAGTTATCCATTTCTGTGAGGCCCTTCTGAAGGATATCTGTGTCAGATGTGTTTTCAACTATGGCCCAGTTTGCAGTCATCTGCAAACTTTGTCAGCCATAACCCTCCTGTGTTTGCTTGTACTTCAGAAAAGTAGATGCCGAACAAGAGTGGACCCAGGACTGAGCCCTGTGGGACACCACTTGTGACAGGCTTTGAGTCTGACATGGCTCCAGCAACTCTGACCCTGTCGGTTCTGTCACTTAGCCAGTTTGCAACCCATCTTGTGATGTATGGGTTTACATTCAAGCTGATGAGTTTTTCGATGATACCTGATTGGGGTATTGTGTCGAAGGTCCTTGCCAGGTCGAGGTAGGCTGTATGGACTGCCTTTCCCTCATCAATGGCCTTGGTGACTGTCTCGAAAAAGTCAACTAATTTTAAAAGGCATTATCTGCCTTTGACAAAGCCAAACTGGGTTGGATCCAAAGTCTGCAAGTTCCCTATGTCTTTATTTATGAGTTCCATTATGATCCTCTCCATGGCTTTGCAGATAAGGCTTGTCAAGCTAATGGGACGGTAATTTCCAGGGTCGGTGGAGGCACCGCCCTTGTGAAGTGGGACCACAGTCACCGTGCCACTCCTTGGGTACGTATCCTGAGGTGAGGCTAAGATTAAACAGCTGTCCTAACTGCGGGTTTAATTCCTCATTGAGTTCGTAGAGCACACAGCCGGAGACACCATCCGGTCCCATGGATGCTGTGTTTTTTGCCTTGGAGAGAGCAGTTCTCACCTGGGCGTTGGAGATGTTTGGGGGGGCTACAATCCTCTGGTATAGATATCTCTCCTTTTGGGAGGGAGAAGTTTGCACTGAACCTGTCAGCCAGTATGTTGGCAATGTGTGTAAGTTCAGTAATCTTCACATCATTTTGAACTAATTCTGAGCATATCTGGGAGTTTCCTCCTAGGTTTCTAACATAGCTAAAGAAGGCCTTATGATTGTCTTTTGAGTCCTTGGCGATTTTTCTCTCAAAATTTGCCTTGGATGATTTTATGAGAGCTCTTAGTTTTTACTTATAATGATCAAAGGTGTCTTACCTTTCATGGATTTTGCTCTATCTTGTAGTAGCTTCCTCCTTTTGTTGTAGAGCTTGTTTATGGCTGGGGTCCACCAGACTGGACGCTTGCCTTTGGTACAAAGAGTCTTTGTTTTGTTTGGGATTGCCTGATCCATGCAGTCCTGTAGGTGCTGGTAGAAGGCATTTGTAAGTGATTCAGTGGTTTGAGTAATGTTTACCACTGGCTCAGGGGCCTTAAAGGAGACCACACTAGTTTTAAAAGTGTGAAGTCGGCTTTTGAGAAGTTTTTCACTGTGGTCGTTTTTATTTCAGGTGGGGGCGGGATGAGGACCTCCAGCGAGATTAGTTTATGATCTGATCTCACCAGTGAGGGGTATACTTCTGGTGTTGAACATTGTGATCCCATGTTCATGATGATGAGATCAAGTATGTTTTCTCCTCTTGTGGGGATGGTGACTAGTTGTTCCATGGCATTTGAGTTTATGAACTCCAGGAACCTTTGGGCTAGAGTGTTTGGGCTTGAGTAGTGTTCCCAGTCCATATTAGGGTAGTTGAAGTCACCTAGTATGATGGTGTTTGGAGATACATTTATCCCCTCCAATGTTTTCAGGAAGGAGAGTAAACCTGGTAGGAGAGTAAATTATTTGGGTGTAGTTGCATAGATTTATATTCTGAGGTGATGTAGGTGATTGTCTAGAAGTCTAATTTATATTAACATTACCTAGGAGTATTGTTTCATTACTTATGTTAGATGAGAACCAAAAGAGGATATCTTCAAGAATGGGGATGTTGTTTCCAGGTGGAATGTATAGTGCAGCTATACATATGTTTTTATGGTTGTTAATTTTTAGGAGAGCCAGGATTAGTTTAGCTGAAAAGAATTGGGGTATAGGCTTGGTATAGGGTGTCACTGTTAGGGAGGAGGAGAAAAGTAGGGCTACTCTGCCACCTTTCTTTGAACTTCTATCATTTCTTATGCCCCTATATTTGGGATGGGTAATTTTGGGGTCTTTTGTGTGAGGTTTAAGCCATGTTTATGTGATAGAGAGAATGTCAGGGCGGTGATGGGTGTAAGAGTTGAAATATTCTGCTTTCAGTGAATTCTGCTTCCAGTGTAACGAACAAGTTAAAAATGGCTATCAGTGGATTTTTCTGAAAAATACTCTGCTTTTCAGTGTAGTACAGAGTGCACTTATTTGGAACTCTTGGCAAAAGCACATAGCTTGGCATTCATTGTTATTAGAAGTCAGAAGGAAAATATTTTATCTTTATAAACTATGCAGTTTGTGAAATTTATTATCTACAAGCAGGACAAGACAAACTCCTGTATGCAGATGTGTTTCATCAACAGGACGTGCAAGATAAGAGCAAGGCCGAGGAGTTATTCTTCAGGAACAGAATGTGTGAGTTATGAAAAACAAACTGCTAGCAAACCAGCTACAAAGGAAAGACTTATTATTCTGGCAAATTCTCTAAACCACTGAGGCAGGCAGAAAAGACACTATAAAGATTGGGACTTCTTCTTTTGTATGAGAGACTTTGATTCTTACAGACCTGATGCTGTAAGCTGAAGTACGGCTTTGTTATTTGTGTATATTTTTCATTGTTAAACTAGATGTCTACCTCGTATGCAGTAAAGAATGCCATGTCAGATGAACCCACTCAATTGTTTTCATTGAGTATTGGTGCATACTACCTTTTAGTGTAGTGCTATAAATTTTACAATGGGAGAGCCAGGAAAGAAAGATATGTAGTTTATTGCATAAACTTTGGGTGTTAATTGTAGTGAAAAGGAGAGATTTATAGGGAGTGGGTGAGGGAGACAAGTTACAGTTAGCAACATGGCTGTCTGGGGGTCTAGGAATAGGATGTATGTCACCAGAAAGGAGGACAGAGATTAGTTGGAGTAGGAGGGAGTCTAGGTCTTTAGATTCCTTAGAGTTGGAGTTGAGAGCAAGGGAGCAAGAGACATATGGATTGTGAGGGATATGGACTGTATTAGAGATATCTGGAATAATCTTTCTAGTAAAGAGGAGAGAGTCATTATAGGTACAGAGGTGAGGAGTAATATAGGTTGAGAAGTGTGATTCTTTTGTGACATATACTGAAGTTGTGTGACGGAGACGGGAGTAAGAAAAGTCTGGTAAGGTGGACCAGGCAGTACAGGAAGAAGGGTAAACATATTAATGGTACGCACGTGCAGGTTTTATTTACATGGTAGTTTAAGATTATTGTATGCAGTGGGGAGGGATGTCCTGAACCAAGTGAGGGGTTAGTAGTAGATAAGGTGGTTTGTGATCTTGGGTACTATGAAAGGTGAGGGATTGGAGATTAGAATAGGAAAGGGGAGGGTACTAAGTAGTGGAAAGTAGGTGGAAATGGTGATGAGGAGGTGGGCAGGGACTTTACAGATAGGGCGATGCTAGGGTGCGTGTGGTACTGGGGTTATAAGTGTAGAGGTAGTGGGGGTGGTAATTGGGGCAAGGTAGGGGAGCAGAGTGAGGCTGGAGGGTGAACGGAGTGGGCAGAGGTGAGAAGGAGGAAGGAGCAGGGAAGACCCAGCAAAAACAATCAGTGATACCTGCACTGTCAAGCACCCAGAGATACTGACAAGCTCAGAGGTATGTTATGTCTAAGTTGAATTTTGGTCCGACTCAGGGAGGTTATAACAAGTGTGACAATTTGTACAGATAGTGTAGGCAACAGGGAAAATAGTATTATAAGTTTCTGGCTGAGTGGGAATATAGCGCTACCTAGTGGTGTTCCTGAATAAAATAAATGTAGATTTTACCTATAACAGGGAGGAAAGTGGCTGGAAGGGTGAGACCTGGGGAACAGGACTGCAGTAGAACTGCTAGTGTGCATGCCATGAGTTACCAATGAATCACCATAAGTAACAAAAAGTAAACTTTAACAAAAAGTTATTACACATACACACAGATGGAGTGAGTTATTTTTCAAAGTGTCCCTGGTTTGCTTCTTTGGGGAGGTATGTTGTTCAATCAATTTTACTTAAGAATGGAGGTTAACCTGAGAAAATATGGAAAGAAAAGCATATCCCAGACAAGTGGATAATAAGCATACTAGTGCCAGTGTTCAAGAACAAAGGGGTCAGTCACAAATGTGGCCACTACAGGGGTAACTCCTATGTCCCTTTCATAAAGCAGTATCATCATACTATGTTTATATTATATTCATAGTGCAATACTATCATAATACTCCTATGTCACAATCACAAAGCACATCAACACAGTATGTTTATATCACATTTCATAGCGCGGTACTATCATAATACTCCTCTGTCCCTTTCATAAAGCAGTATTATCATGCTATGCTTATATCACATTCATACTGCAGTACTATCATAATACTACTATGTCACAATCACAAAGCACTATCAACACATCATGTTTATATCACATTCATAGTGTGGTACTATCATAATACTCATCTGTCCCTTTCATAAAGCAGTATCATCATACTATGTTTATATCAGATTTGTAGTGCAATACTATCATAATACTCCTATGTCACAATCACAAAGCACATCGACACAGTATGTTTATATCACATTTCATAGTGCGGTACTATCATAATACTCCTATGTCACAATCACAAAGCAGTATCATCACACTATGTTTATAGCACATTCATAGTGCAATATTATCATAATACTCCTATGTCACAGTCACAAAGCACTATCAACACAGTATGTTTATATCACATTCATACTGCAGTACTATCATAATACTCCTATGTCACAACACAAAACACTATAAACACAGTATGTTTATATTACATTGATAATGAGGTACTATTACAGTAGCATACATCAGGATTTATACCTCTCAACCTCTTAATGCAAGGAATCTGTGCAAAGCCTAAACTAATAGGGGAAAAGCCCAAAAATAATGGCAGATTTTAAATTTTGTTCTTATAAACTTAGAAAGTTACTAGTATAATAGGTTTTGCACTAGCATGCATTTTCTGAAGGGCCATGGGATGGGCAAGGCAAATATATAACCAAATGGGAGAGGTTATTTCAAGCACATGCAGGGAAACTGAATAGGCTTAAAATGCCCCACAAGGGTAGCTACCTTACTGCTTACCTACAAACCTATGAACCTACTTACCTATGAACCCATGAGGTTTGAAACTTATATGTATGTTATTACTTGCTGACTTCAATCCGAAAGTATTTTTCCAAGAAACCACAAATTGTATCTGAAACAGCCTAAAAATATAAGGCAAAAATCTGGACATTCAATGAAAATCTGGAGAGCTGAGAGGAATGCATTAGGTTTACAAAACAGTACCATCACAGTATGCCTTCATCACACTCAGTGTATTACCATCGGAGAATACCTACATCACATTTACTGAGAAGGACCATAGCAGTACATGTGTACCATGTTCATGGAGCAGTACCATCACAGTATGCCTTCATCACACTCAGTGTATTACCATCGGAGAATACCTACATCACATTTACTGAGAAGGACCATGGCAGTACACATGTGTACCATGTTCATGGAGCAGTACCATCACAGTATGCATTCATCACACTCACAGTGTATTATCATCGGAGAATACCTACATCACATTTACTGAGAAGGACCATGGCAGTACACATGTACCATGTTCATGGAGCAGTACCATCACAGTATGCCTACATCACACTCACAGTGTATTACCATCGGGGAATACCTACATCACATTTACTGAGAAGGACCATGGCAGTACACATGTACCATGTTCATGGAGCAGTACCATCACAGTATGCCTTCATCACACTCACAGTGTATTACCATCGGAGAATACCTACATCACATTTACTGAGAAGGACCATGGCAGTACATGTGTACCATGTTCATGGAGCAGTACCATCACAGTATGCATTCATCACACTCACAGTGTATTACCATTGGAGAATACCTACATCACATTTACTGAGAAGGACCATGGCAGTACACATGTACCATGTTCATGGAGCAGTACCATCACAGTATGCCTACATCACACTCACAGTGTATTACCATCTGGGAATACCTACATCACATTTACTGAGAAGGACCATCGCAGTACACGTGTACCATGTTCATGGAGCAGTACCATCACAGTATGCCTACATCACACTCACAGTGTATTACCATCGGAGAATACCTACATCACATTTACTGAGAAGGACCATGGCAGTACATGTGTACCATGTTCATGGAGCAGTACCATCACAGTATGCCTACATCACACTCACAGTGTATTACCATCGGAGAATATCTACATCACATTTACTGAGAACGACCATGGCAGTACCTGTGTACCATGTTCATGGAGCAGTACCATCACAGTATGCCTACATCACACTCACAGTGTATTACCATCGGAGAATACCTACATCACATTTACTGAGAAGGACCATGGCAGTACACGTGTACCATGTTCATGGAGCAGTACCATCACAGTATGCCTACATCACACTCACAGTGTATTACCATCGGAGAATACCTACATCACATTTACTGAGAAGGACCATGGCAGTACACGTGTACCATGTTCATGGAGCAGTACCATCACAGTATGCCTACATCACACTCACAGTGTATTACCATCGGAGAATGCCTACATCACATTTACTGAGAATGACCATGGCAGTACACGTGTACCATGTTCATGGAGCAGTACCATTACAGTATGCCTACATCACACTCACAGTGTATTACCATTGGAGAATACCTACATCACATTTACTGAGATGGACCATGTCAGTACACGTGTACCATGTTCATGGAACAGTACCATCACAGTATGCCTACATCACACTCATAGTGTATTACCATTGGAGAATACCTACATCACATTTACTGAGAAGGACCATGGCAGTACACATGTACCATGTTCATGGAGCAGTACCATCACAGTATGCCTACATCACACTAACAGTGTATTACCATCGGAGAATACCTACATCACATTTACTGAGAAGGACCATGGCAGTACACGTGTACCATGTTCATGGAGCAGTACCATCACAGTATGCCTACATCACACTCACACTGTATTACCATCGGAGAATACCTACATCACATTTACTGAGAAGGACCACGGCAGTACACGTGTACCATGTTCATGGAGTAGTACCATCACAGTATGCCTACATCACACTCACAGCATATTACCATCAGAGAATACCTACATCACATTTACTGAGAAGGACCATGGCAGTGCATGTGTACCATGTTCATGGAGCAGTACCATCACAATATGCCTACAACACACTCACAGTGTATTACCATTGGAGAATATCTACATCACATTTACTGAGAAGGACCATGGCAGTACACGTGTACCATGTTCATGGAGCAGTACCATCACAGTATGCATACACAGAATTCACCGTGAACTACAATTATGGTGTGCTCACATCACACTCATAGTGCGTTATAGGTTCATAGGTTCATAGGTTCATACTAGGCTATCTGCCCGAGGGCATTTATAAGCCTAGCCCATAGTTTTGTGGCTTAAGCCACCCCTTTTGTATGGGGAACTATACCCATTATTTTGCTGTGCCTCTGTCTAGCAGTGACACTGAGGTAATCCCTGGAGTATATCTGCGATCTCCCATCCATTGGTCAAGATTTCTCTTGAACAAGGCCAGCGAGGTGCTCTGCCTCACATATACCGGGATTTTGTTTCACAGCATAGGGAGTCTTTGGGTGATGAATCTATCCCTCCAGCACGTCCTATTAATAGCCGTGTCAAGGTTTAAGTCTCCCGCCCTTGTGGCTCTGACGGATCTAGATTTTTGAGGTGAAGCATATTCATCAAATCTGGGTTTGACATGGCCTTGTATGTCAGGCAAAGGTCACCTCTGAGCAAGCGGTGGCGACTGAATAGAGCTGGAGTTCTTTCAGTCGGGCAGCATAGGACAGATTTTTGAGACCCTTTATCCTTTTGGTGAGGAATTTTTGTGGCCTCTCTAGCTGCTGCAAGTGTCGGGTCAGATACATTCCGAATGGGGCATTGTACTCAATCATTGGTCTGATGAGTGATGAGTATAGGGAGACTATGACCTCCCTTGATCTAGATGTGAATCCCTTCATGATGAGGTGGGCAATGTAGAAGGTCTTCCTAACTACTTTAGCTACATGGGTGTCGAATGACAGGCTACTGTCAACCTGGGTCCCCAGGTCCCTGATAACTTCTTCTGTGCTCAGAGGATTACCACCTATATGGTAGCTAGGGGTAACCTTGTTTTTCCCGAAGGGTATGACTATGCATTTTTTGGCATTTAACTTTAGGCCATGGCTCTGGCACCAGTCATCCGTTTCTGTGAGACCCTTCTGAAGGATATCTGTGTCAGATGTGTTTTCGACTACAGCGCCCAGTTTGCAGTCATCTGCAAACATTGTCAGCCATAACCCTCCTGTGTTTGCTTGTACTTCAGAAAAGTAGATGCCAAACAAGAGTGGGCCCAGGACTGAGCCCTGTGGGACACCACTTGTGACAGGCTTTGAGTCTGACATGGCGCCAGCAACTCTGACCCTGTGGGTTCTGTCACTCAGCCAGTTTGCAACCCATCTTGTGATGTATGGGTTTACATTTAAGCTGATGAGTTTTTCAATGATACCCGAGTGGGGTATTGTATCGAAGGCCTTCGCCAGATCAAGGTAGGCTGTATGGACTGCCTTTCCCTCATCAATGGCTTTGGTGACTGTTTCAAAAGTCAACCAAGTTTAAAAGGCATGATCTGCCTTTGACAAAGCCAAACTGGGTTGGATCCAAAGTCTGCAAATTCCCTATGTCTTTATTTATGAGGTCCATTATGATCCTCTCCATAGCTTTGCAGATAAGGCTTGTCAAGCTAATGGGCGGTAATTTCCAGGGTCTGTGGAGGCACCGCCTTTGTGAAGTGGGACCACAGTCGCAGTGCGCCACTCCTGGGTGCGTATCCAGAGGTGAGACTATGATTAAACAGCTGTCCTAGCTGTGGGTTTAGTTCCTCGTTGAGTTCGTGGAGCACACAGCCTGGGACACCATCAGGTCCCATGGATGCTGTGTTTTTGCTTTGGAGAGCAGTTCTCACTTGGGCATTTGAGATGTTTGGGGGCTGCAACCATTTGGTATAGATATCTCTCCTTTTGGGGGAGAAGTTTGCACTGAACCTGTCAGCCAGTATGTTGGCAATGTCTGTAGGATCAGTAATCTTCACATCATTTTGAACTAGTTCTGAGCATATCTGGGAGTTTCCTCCCAGGTTTCTAACATAGCTAAAGAAGGCCTTATGATTGTCCTTTGAGTCTTTAGCTATTTTTCTCTCAAAATTTGCTTTGGATGATTTTATGAGAGCTCTTAGTTTTTTACTTATAGTGATCAAGGGTGTCTTACCTTTTAAGGATTTTGCTCTATCTTGTAGTAGCTTCCTCCTTTTGTTGTAGAGTTTGTTTATGGCTGGGGTCCACCAGACTGGACGCTTGCCCTTGGTACAAAGAGTCTTTGTTTTGCTTGGGATTGCCTTATCCATGCAGTGCTGCAGGTGCTGGTAGAAGGCATTTGTAAGTGATTCAGCGGCTTGAGTACTGTTTTCCGCCGGCTCGGGGGCCTTAAAGTAGACCACACTAGTCTTTAGAAGTGTGAAGTCGGCTTTCGAGATGTTTTTTACTGTGGTCTTTTTTATTTCAGGTGGGGGTGGGATGAGGACCTCCAGCAAGATTAGTTTGTGATCTGATCTCACCAGTGAGGGGTATACTTCCGGTGTTGAACATTGTGCTCCCATGTTCGTGATGATGAGATCAAGTATATTTTCTCCTCTTGTGGGGATGGTGACTAGTTGTTCCATGGCATTTGAGTTTATGAATTCCAGGAACTTTTGGGCTAGGGTGTTTGGGCTTGAGTAGTGTTCCCAGTCTATATTAGGGTAATTGAAGTCACCTAGTATGATGGTGTTTGGAGATACATTTATCCTCCAGTGTTTTCAGGAAAGCCATGTGAGGTTCCTGAGTTTGTGAGGGTGGCCTGTAACATGCTACAATTTGCAGAGCAGTCTTGCCTATGGTTAATTGCACCTGGATGGTCTCCGATGCATCGTGCATTGCCACCAGTCTTGAGGTGTGGGTGTCCTTGATGAATATGGATACCCCCCCCTCCTTTCTTGGTATTGTCCAGATTTTGGGGCGAACGCATGGTATGAGGTAAAACCTGTTAGTGCTGGGGTGCTCTCAGGAGCCTTGAACCAGGTTTCTGTCACAGCACAGACATCGATGTTCTCCATACTGAGAAGGGCCTCGAGTGCGTGCATTTTGAGATTTAGACTTCTGGCATTGAGCAGCATTACCCTTAGTTTTTTCCTTTTTTGTGTTCTAGGGTGGTAGGTTTAGAATTTGAGCCTTGCCTAAAAAAAGGCACTATGGGGGTGGCAAGAGCCTTTGCCAATATCCGGAATCCCAGGGTGACAGGTGCAAGCCGTCCATTGCGAAGCAGCGTGGCTTGTCCAGCATGTCATCCCAGGCAGACAGACATTGGATCCCCTTTGAATGACACCAGAGTTTAAGCCAATTGTTAAAGCTGATCATCTTATCTCTGTATTGTGGCATCATTCTTGGTGAAGGTAGGATACTGCTCAAGGTCAGGGTCATACCTGCCTGGGCTATATAATCAGAGAGCTCCTCAATGTCTCTTTTCATGTAGTCCAAGGAGGTATGTCTCAGGTCGTTTACACCAGCGTGTACAATGACTGAGTCGTATTTATACCTGCTGTTGAGAGACCTGAGTGCTTGCGTTATGTGGCGGATTCTAGCTACATCAGATAATTCAAACATCACATTCACTGAGAAGTACCATGGCAGTATGCTTGTATCACATTCACAGATCAGTGCCATTACTGTATGAGGACATCACACTCACAGTGTATTACCATCATAGAATACCTACATCTAATTCACTGTGAAATTCCAAGCAGTAGCTAGTATCATGTTCTCAGAGAAGTACCATCACAGCATGTGTGGACCACATTCTCATTGGAGTATCATTACAATGTGCCTACATCACACTCGCAATGTATTATCATCAGAGAACACCTACATTAAATTCATTCAAAAGTACCATGGAAGTATGCCTGTATCATGTTCACTGAGCGGTACCATCAGAGTATGTGTGCAACACATTCACAGAGCAATATCAGTATAGTGTACCTACATCACACTCGCAATGTATTACCTTCAGGGAATACCTACATGAAATTCATTCAGAAGTACCATGGCAGTATGCCTGTATCATGTTCACTGAGTGGTACCATCACAGTATGTGTGCACCACATTCACAGTGCAATATCACTACAGTGTGCCTACATCACACTCACAACATATTACCATCAGAGATTACCTACATCACATTCATTCAGAAGTACCATGGCAGTACACGTGTATGATGTTCTCGAAGCAGTGCCATCACAGTATGCACACACCACAGTCACAGTGCAATATCATTACAGTGTGCCTGCATCACACTCACAATGTATTACCATCAGGGAATACCTACATCACATTCACTGAGAAGTACCATGGCAGTACACTTGTATCATGTTCCTTGAGCAGTACCATCACAGTAGGCATCCACCGCATTCACAGTGCACTATCATTACTGTGTGCTTGCATCACACTCACAATGTATTACTTTTGAGAATGCCCACATCACATTCACAGAGAAGTGTAAAACAGTAGCTTGTATCATGTTTGCAGAGAAGTACCAACACAGTATGTCTACACCACATTCTCAGTGCAGTATCATTACAGTGTGCCTACATCACACTCACAATGTGCATCACATTTACTGAGAAGTACCATGGCAGCATGCCTGTATCATGTTCATGGAGCAGTGCCATCATAGAATGTATACAACACATTCCCAGTGTTTTACCATCAGAGAATACCTACATCACATTCACTGAGAAGTATCATGGGAGTACGCTTGTATGATGTTCTCAGAGCAGTGCCATCACAGTATGCATGCACCAATGCAGTATGATCACATTGTGCCTACATCACACTCACAATGTTTTACCATTGAAGAATGCCTACATCAAATGCATTCAGAAGTACCATGGCAGTATGCCTGTATCATGTTCACTGAGCGGTACCATCACAGTATGTGTATACCATATTTACAGTGCAATATCACTACAATGTACCTACATCACACTCACAACATATTACCATCAGAGAATACCTACATCACATTCATTCAGAAGTACCATGGCAGTGCACGTGTATGATGTTCTCGGATAGCATCACAGTATGCATACACCACATTCACAGTGCAATATCATCACATTGTGCCTACATCACACTCACAATGTATTACCATTGGAGAATACCTACATCACATTCACTGAGAAGTACCATGGCAGTACACATGTATGATGTTCTTGGAGCAGTACCATTACAGTATGAGTACACATCAGTCGCAGTGCAGTATCATCACAGTGTCATGTTCATGGATCAGTGCCATCAC
This sequence comes from Protopterus annectens, assembly GCF_019279795.1. Lineage (NCBI taxonomy): Eukaryota > Metazoa > Chordata > Ceratodontiformes > Protopteridae > Protopterus > Protopterus annectens. The sequence continues at coordinate 1,190,991,042 of NC_056737.1, forward strand.
AGTATGCATACACCATATTCACAGTGCAGTATCATTACAGTGTCCCTACATCACACTCATAATGTGTTATCATAAGATAATACTTACATTGCATTCACTGAGAAGTACCATGGCAATACACTGGTATCTTTGTTTGCTGAGCAGTGCCATCACATTAAACCACTTCATATTCATACAGCAGTACTAGTACAGTCTGCTTTTCATGAGATTTATAGAGCAGTGCTACGACTGTACCTGCATTGCACATAACAAGGAGTCCCATAACAGTTTTTCCCTACTTCACATTCCTAGAGCAGTGCCATCTCTTTAATCCATGACCCATTGCCATGGCAGCACTCATATTGTATCTTTATGTGTCATTCACATGATAGAATCATCATAGCATTCCTAGAACAGTGCCATCCCTTTAATCCATGACCTACTGACATGGCAGCACTCATATTGTATCTTTATGTGTCATTCACATGATAGAATCATCATAACATTCCTAGAGCAGTGCCATCCCTTTAATACATGACCTACTGACATGGCAGCACTCATATTGTATCTTTATGTGTCATTCACATGATATAATCATCATAACATTCCTAGAGCAGTGCCATCCCTTTAATCCATGACCTACTGACATGGCTGCACTCATATTGTATCCCTATTTGTCATTCACATGATAAACTCATCATAACATTCCTAGAGCAGTGCCATCATTTTAATCCATGACTTAGTGACATGGCATCACTCATATTGTATCTTTAAATGTCATTCACATGATAGAATCATCATAACATTCCTAGAGCAGTGCCATCCCTTTAATCCACGACCTACTGTCATATCAGCACTCATATTGTTTCTTTATGTGTCATTCACATGATAGAATCATCATAACATTCCTAGAGCAGTGCCATCCCTTTAATCCATGACCTACTGACATGGCAGCACTCATATTGTATCCTTATGTGTCATTCACATGATAGAATCATCATAACATTCCTAGAGCAGTGCCATCCCTTTAATCCATGACCTACTGACATGGCAGCACTCATATTGTATCTTTATGTGTCATTCACATGATAAAATCATCATAACATTCATAAGATTTAGAAATGAAAAAATATTTAATTCATGTTTATTGAATGGTCTTGACTCATCTCTTTAATGTTTTTAAAAGCAAATTTAACTTTTAAGATGCCATGTCTCTATTTGTTGTTCTCTTTCTGTTTCTCTGTTAGTGATAGAAGCATAAAGTTATATGGTTGCTTTAATCCATTTTTTCTTGTTTTTATAGTGGTCCATGACCTTCATGAAGGTAGGCTGACCTTATTTTTATTTTCTTGCTTTAAACTTTTTGAATTACATATATAACGTTTAACTGCTTTGAACTCGTACACTATTACTTTCAGTTTGTTGCATATTTTGAAGTTTGAGTAATATTTGTTCACTTTTTGTTGTTCTGTAAGAAAGTTTCCCTGCAGACCCTCCTAATGTATGCCAACCCTAACACTGCCCTGTCCCTATCACAACCCTAACCTCATACCTTACCTTTGAAAAACCCTTTCCATAGTACTACCACTATTCAGATAAACCTTGTCTTATGTTTCTTTAGGGTGATTTTAGTTTGATTGTTTTTAATGTAAACTTTTTGCAAATGTATAGTGTTTATTTTTATAGATTAAGTTAATGAAAGTATATTTTCAATTATGAGTTTTGATGTGTCAGTATTATGAACAGTTTGTAGTTTGGTGTTAAAACTGCAAGTGTTTACATTTTGATATGTCTTTATTTTTAAATATACACAAGCACACTCGCATATTATATAACTGTATCAATTTTAACTGTAATTATCCATATATACGTATACACAATTTATATATATATATATATATATATATATATATATACATAGATCTTTTTATATTTTAAAGAATATGCATATAAATACACATATGCAGGTAAATTCAAAAGTACTGTAAATAAAGCAGTAAATGTTTCTATCACCCACTCATTGCAAGTGTTTGTGCACAAAAGCTAAATAAATGCATCTTTAAGAAGGTATGGGTTATACTTTATGCAATGTAGCAGCCCAGTAAGTGCTGTAACATGAAAGGAGAACAACAGCAGTCACACAGTACAAACCCAAATGTTTTGATTAGATGTAGACGAGGACTTGTATGTAGAAAAGATAATAAGGCAAATGTAAGTTAATACATTTCTGAATTTGGCTACCCACAACTGTTTTATAATCTCTTTGCTATGGTTCAGAATGTCTGCCGCACACCTCCCCCCACCACACACACACATAGACACTCCGTTATGCAGTGTATGTGTGCAGATGTGTGTGTGTGGGGGGGGGGTGTCAGCAGTCTGCACAAGTGTGTGATGATTGGGAAGGAATGCATTTGGAAAATACCAGAATAGGCAGAATGAAAGCTGTGTGAGAAGCCTGTTACCATAGCAAATGTCGGGCTTTAAAGTTTGGCCAGTCTCTATTATTTAAGGATAGACAACCTCATCTCTGAGATGACCACAATGTGGCAGTAGAAGCCGGGCTCATAGATGTCCAATCTCATCACAGATGCATCGCCTCATCTTCTAACTGAGCTGTTTGCCTCAAAGGACAATGAACAAATAAGCAGAGTCTACATCAGTTAACCTCAGTAAGAAGTATGGAAAAAAGGATTAATTGTTCTTAAAAGTTATGTCAATGCCTTTTTTGACGTTTCTTCACCTTCTGTTTTATAAAATATGCTGGTAATACCTGAATAGAACCACTCTTGCATGAACCCAGTAACACTAGATTGGCAAAAAGGTCACTGATGCCATTTCATTGTGTTTTTCTAATTTTGGTTCATCCTTCATGGGAGTTGTCAGTGACAACATTTCTTGCCTCTTAGGAACAGAAGAGAGCACTTTATCCAAACATGGCAGCCATAAAACTGATAACTGAGATGCTCTATCTTGAATCTCACCTAAGAACCTTCTTTCTTAGGAAGCCATCTATATTGCCTTGCCTTATCATGGGCATGTCTGCTCCCTATCCATGAAAGGTTTAAGTTTATATTTCTTATGCTTACATGTACACAGTTAAACAGCCTCTGCTCCCCACAACCCCCTTCTAAACTAACTGACCACCACCATAACTTATACCCTCTATTCTCAGTCAAACAATACACCTGTCCTTCACTGACCAGCATGTTCACTGACTGACTTAACTCAATTTGTGCCTTTTGCATAAACTCAAATTATAATAGCCCCCCTCAATCACAGAAGTTAAAAATCCGCAGCTTAGTGGCTGAATTACAAACAAAGCTTCTCATATACCTTCAAGGCAAAAATAAATAAATAAAACCATATATACATAAATAAATTCATCTGTTTGCAATACCCAGACCTCACCTAGAATTCTTTAAAGCTACATCATCAAAATCTAAATCCTATGGCCTACAGAATTACAAGTCTACCACCCATCCCTGTAGTCTCCTTTAATGCTACATTCTGCACAGCTTTACTCTCACAGATAATTCAAATATTGCATGTTGCGTGCAAAGCTCAAAATATTAATTTTTGATAAGCCATTTGTGTTTGCCTCAGTGTACAGGTTAGCTTTGATGTATAGCTATAGCAATGTTACTGTGTCTCTATACCAAATGTTTAAGCAAATATTGAATGAGTTGCTTCTAAATCTGGCTATGTGTTCACACTTCATATATATTGTACTATACCTCATTGTACCAAGTTTGTTATAGATTATTGTTAGGTCAGTGATGGACAGAAGATACTATCAATCTGGATACGTGTTCACACTTCATATATATTGTACTATACCTCATTGTACCAAGTTTGTTATAGATTATTGTTAGGTCAGTGATGGACAGAAGATACTATCAATCTGGATACGTGTTCACACTTCATATATATTGTACTATACCTTATTGTACCAAGTTTGCTATAGATCGTTGTTAGTATCCTCTGCCCATCACTGACCTACCAATGTGGGAGGGGTGGAGTTCTACCACACAAGCTGCACTCAGACACTGGCCTAAAGCTGTCATCTGGCTACGTGTTCACACTTCATATATATTGTACTATACCTCATTGTACCAAGTTTGTTATAGATTATTGTTAGGTCAGTGATGGACAGAAGATACTATCAATATGGATACGTGTTCACACTTCATATATATTGTACTATACCTTATTGTACCAAGTTTGTTATAGATTATTGTTAGGTCAGTGATGGACAGAAGATACTATCAATCTGGCTACGTGTTCACACTTCATATATATTGTACTATACCTCATTGTACCAAGTTTGCTATAGATCGTTGTTAGTATCCTCTGCCCATCACTGACCTATCAATGTGGGAGGGGTGGTTCATATATATTGTACTATACCTTATTGTACCAAGTTTGCTATAGATCGTTGTTAGTATCCTCTGCCCATCACTGACCTACCAATGTGGGAGGGGTGGAGTTCTACCACACAAGCTGCACTCAGACACTGGCCTAAAGCTGTCATCTGGCTACGTGTTCACACTTCATATATATTGTACTATACCTCATTCTACCAAGTTTGCTATAGATCGTTGTTAGTATCCTCTGCCCATCACTGACCTACCAATGTGGGAGGGGCGGAGTTCTACCACACAAGCTGCACTCAGACACTGGCCTAAAGCTGTCATCTGGCTACGTGTTCACACTTCATATATATTGTACTATACCTCATTGTACCAAGTTTGCTATAGATCGTTGTTAGTATCCTCTGCCCATCACTGACCTACCAATGTGGGAGGGGTGGAGTTCTACCACACAAGCTGAACTCAGACAATGGCCTAAAGCTGTCATCTAGCTACGTGTTCACACTTCATATATATTGTACTATACCTCATTGTACCAAGTTTGCTATAGATCGTTGTTAGTATCCTCTGCACATCACTGACCTACCAATGTGGGAGGGGTGGTTCATATATATATTGTACTATACCTCATTGTACCAAGTTTGCTATAGATCGTTGTTAGTATCCTCTGCCCATCACTGACCTATCAATGTGGGACGGGTGGAGTTCTACCACACAAGCTGCACTCAGACACTGGCCTAAAGCTGTCATCTGGCTACTTGTTCACACTTCATATATATTGTACTATACCTTATTGTACCAAGTTTGCTATAGATCATTGTTAGTATCCTCTGCCCATCACTGACCTATCAATGTGGGAGGGGTGGAGTTCTACCACACAAGCTGCACTCAGACACTGGCCTAAAGCTGTCATCTGGCTACGTGTTCACACTTCATATATATTGTACTATACCTCATTGTACCAAGTTTGCTATAGATCGTTGTTAGTATCCTCTGCCCATCACTGACCTATCAATGTGGGAGGGGTGGAGTTCTACCACACAAGCTGCACTCAGACACTGGCCTAAAGCTGTCATCTGGCTACGTGTTCACACTTCATATATATTGTACTATACCTCATTGTACCAAGTTTGCTATAGATCGTTGTTAGTATCCTCTGCCCATCAATGACCTATCAATGTGGGAGGGGTGGTAAAGCTGTCATCTGGCTACGTGTTCACAATTCATATATATTGTACTATACCTCATTGTACCAAGTTTGCTATAGAACATTGTTAGTATCCTCTGCCCATCACTGACCTATCAATGTGGGAGGGGTGGTTCATATATATTGTACTATACCTCATTGTACCAAGTTTGTTATAGATTATTGTTAGTATCCTCTGCCCATCACTGACCTATCAATGTGGGAGGGGTGGAGTTCTACCACACAAGCTGCACTCAGACACTGGCCTAAAGCTGTCATCTGGCTACATGTTCACACTTCATATATATTGTACTATACCTCATTGTACCAAGTTTGCTATAGATCGTTGTTAGTATCCTCTGCCCATCACTGACCTATCAATGTGGGAGGGGTGGAGATCTACCACACAAGCTGCACTCAGACACTGGCCTAAAGCTGTCATCTGGCTACGTGTTCACACTTCATATATATTGTACTATACCTTATTGTACCAAGTTTGCTATAGATCGTTGTTAGTATCCTCTGCCCATCACTGACCTACCAATGTGGGAGGGGTGGAGTTCTACCACACAAGCTGCACTCAGACACTGGCCTAAAGCTGTCATCTGGCTACGTGTTCACACTTCATATATATTGTACTATACCTCATTGTACCAAGTTTGCTATAGATTATTGTTAGGTCAGTGATGGACAGAAGATACTATCAATCTGGCTACGTGTTCACACTTCATATATATTGTACTATACCTTATTGTACCAAGTTTGTTATAGATTATTGTTAGGTCAGTGATGGACAGAAGATACTATCAATCTGGCTACGTGTTCACACTTCATATATATTGTACTATACCTCATTGTACCAAGTTTGCTATAGATCGTTGTTAGTATCCTCTGCCCATCACTGACCTATCAATGTGGGAGGGGTGGAGTTCTACCACACAAGCTGCACTCAGACACTGGCCTAAAGCTGTCATCTGGCTACGTGTTCACACTTCATATATATTGTACTATACCTCATTGTACCAAGTTTGCTATAGATCGTTGTTAGTATCCTCTGCCCATCACTGACCTACTAATGTGGGAGGGGTGGAGGTCTACCACACGAGCTGCACTAAGACACTGGCCTAAAGCTGTCATCTGGCTACGTGTTCACACTTCATATATATTGTACTATACCTCATTGTACCAAGTTTGCTATAGATCGTTGTTAGTATCCTCTGCCCATCACTGACCTATCAATGTGGGAGGGGTGGTTCATATATATTGTACCATACCTCATTGTACCAAGTTTGCTATAGATCGTTGTTAGTATCCTCTGCCCATCACTGACCTATCAATGTGGGAGGGGTGGAGTTCTACCACACAAGCTGCACTCAGACACTGGCCTAAAGCTGTCATCTGGCTATGTGTTCACACTTCATATATATTGTACTATACCTCATTGTACCAAGTTTGCTATAGATCGTTGTTAGTATCCTCTGCCCATCACTGACCTACCAATGTGGGAGGGGTGGAATTCTACCACACAAGCTGCACTCAGACACTGGCCTAAAGCTGTCATCTGGCTACGTGTTCACACTTCATATATATTGTACTATACCTTATTGTACCAAGTTTGTTATAGATTATTGTTAGGTCAGTGATGGACAGAAGATACTATCAATATGGATACGTGTTCACACTTCATATATATTGTACTATACCTTATTGTACCAAGTTTGTTATAGATTATTGTTAGTATCCTCTGCCCATCACTGACCTACCAATGTGGGAGGGGTGGAGTTCTACCACACAAGCTGCACTCAGACACTGGCCTAAAGCTGTCATCTGGCTACGTGTTCACACTTCATATATATTGTACTATACCTCATTGTACCAAGTTTGCTATAGATCGTTGTTAGTATCCTCTGCCCATCACTGACCTATCAATGTGGGACGGGTGGAGTTCTAGAACACAAGCTGCACTCTGACACTGGCCTAAAGCTGTCATCTGGCTACGTGTTCACACTTCATATATATTGTACTATACCTCATTGTACCAAGTTTGCTATAGATCGTTGTTAGTATCCTCTGTCCATCACTGACCTATCCATGTGGGAGGGGTGGAGTTCTACCACACAAGCTGCACTCAGACACTGGCCTAAAGCTGTCATCTGGCTATGTGTTCACACTTCATATATATTGTACTATACCTTATTGTACCAAGTTTGTTATAGATTATTTGTAGTATCCTCTGCGCATCACTGACCTACCAATGTGTGAGGGGTCTACCACACAAGCTGCACTCAGACAATGGCCTAAAGCTGTCATCTGGCTACGTGTTCACACTTCATATATATTGTACTATACCTCATTGTACCAAGTTTGCTATAGATCGTTGTTAGTATCCTCTGTCCATCACTGACCTATCAATGTGGGAGGGGTCACTTCATATATATTGTACTATACCTCATTGTACCAAGTTTGCTATAGATCGTTGTTAGTATCCTCTGCCCATCACTGACCTATCAATGTGGGAGGGGTGGAGTTCTACCACACAAGCTGCACTCAGACACTGGCCTAAAGCTGTCATCTGGCTACGTGTTCACACTTCATATATATTGTACTATACCTCATTGTACCAAGTTTGCTATAGATCATTGTTAGTATCCTCTGCCCATCACTGACCTATCAATGTGGGAGGGGTGGTTCATATATATTGTACTATACCTCATTGTACCAAGTTTGTTATAGATTATTGTTAGTATCCTCTGCCCATCACTGACCTACCAATGTGGGAGGGGTGGAGTTCTACCACACAAGCTGCACTCAGACACTGGCCTAAAGCTGTCATCTGGCTACATGTTCACACTTCATATATATTGTACTATACCTCATTGTACCAAGTTTGCTATAGATCGTTGTTAGTATCCTCTGCCCATCACTGACCTATCAATGTGGGAGGGGTGGAGATCTACCACACAAGCTGCACTCAGACACTGGCCTAAAGCTGTCATCTGGCTACGTGTTCACACTTCATATATATTGTACTATACCTCATTGTACCAAGTTTGCTATAGATCGTTGTTAGTATCCTCTGCCCATCACTGACCTACCAATGTGGGAGGGGTGGAGTTCTACCACACAAGCTGCACTCAGACACTGGCCTAAAGCTGTCATCTGGCTACGTGTTCACACTTCATATATATTGTACTATACCTCATTGTACCAAGTTTGTTATAGATTATTGTTAGGTCAGTGATGGACAGAAGATACTATCAATATGGATACATGCTCACTCTTCATATATATTGTACTATACCTTATTGTACCAGTTTGTTATAGATTATTGTTAGGTCAGTGATGGACAAACTTCATATATATTGTACTATACCTCATTGTACCAAGTTTGCTATAGATCGTTGTTAGTATCCTCTGCCCATCACTGACCTATCAATGTGGGACGGGTGGAGTTCTACCACACAAGCTGCACTCAGACACTGGCCTAAAGCTGTCATCTGGCTACGTGTTCACACTTCATATATATTGTACTATACCTCATTGTACCAAGTTTGCTATAGATCGTTGTTAGTATCCTCTGCCCATCACTGACCTATCAATCTGGCTACGTGTTCACACTTCATATATATTGTACTATACCTCATTGTACCAAGTTTGCTATAGATCGTTGTTAGTATCCTCTGCCCATCACTGACCTATCAATGTGGGAGGGGTGGAGTTCTACCACACAAGCTGCACTCAGACACTGGCCTAAAGCTGTCATCTGGCTATGTGTTCACACTTCATATATATTGTACTATACCTCATTGTACCAAGTTTGCTATAGATCGTTGTTAGTATCCTCTGCCCATCACTGACCTACCAATGTGGGAGGGGTGGAGTTCTACCACACAAGCTGCACTCAGACACTGGCCTAAAGCTGTCATCTGGCTACGTGTTCACACTTCATATATATTGTACTATACCTTATTGTACCAAGTTTGTTATAGATTATTGTTAGGTCAGTGATGGACAGAAGATACTATCAATCTGGATACGTGTTCACACTTCATATATATTGTACTATACCTTATTGTACCAAGTTTGCTATAGATTATTGTTAGTATCCTCTGCCCATCACTGACCTACCAATGTGGGAGGGGTGGAGGTCTACCACACAAGCTGCACTCAGACAATGGCCTAAAGCTGTCATCTGGCTACGTGTTCACACTTCATATATATTGTACTATACCTCATTGTACCAAGTTTGCTATAGATCGTTGTTAGTATCCTCTGCCCATCACTGACCTATCAATGTGGGAGAGGTGGAGTTCTACCACACAAGCTGCACTCAGACACTGGCCTAAAGCTGTCATCTGGCTACGTGTTCACACTTCATATATATTGTACTATACCTCATTGTACCAAGTTTGCTATAGATCGTTGTTAGTATCCTCTGTCCATCACTGACCTATCCATGTGGGAGGGGTGGAGTTCTACCACACAAGCTGCACTCAGACACTGGCCTAAAGCTGTCATCTGGCTACGTGTTCACACTTCATATATATTGTACTATACCTCATTGTACCAAGTTTGCTATAGATCGTTGTTAGTATCCTCTGCCCATCACTGACCTACCAATGTGGGAGGGGTGGTTCATATATATTGTACTATACCTCAATGTACCACGTTTGCTATAGATCGTTGTTAGTATCCTCTGCCCATCACTGACCTATCAATGTGGGAAGGGTGGAGTTCTACCACACAAGCTGAACTCAGACACTGGCCTAAAGCTGTCATCTGGCTACGTGTTCACACTTCATATATATTATACTATACCTTATTGTACCAAGTTTGTTATAGATTATTGTTAGGTCAGTGATGGACAGAAGATACTATCAATCTGGATACGTGTTCACACTTCATATATATTGTACTATACGTCATTGTACCAAGTTTGCTATAGATCGTTGTTAGTATCTTCTGCCCATCACTGACCTACCAATGTGGGAGGGGTGGAGTTCTACCACACAAGCTGCACTCAGACACTGGCCTAAAGCTGTCATCTGGCTACGTGTTCACACTTCATATATATTGTACTATACCTTATTGTACCAAGTTTGCTATAGATTATTGTTAGGTCAGTGATGGACAGAAAATACTATCAATCTGGATACGTGTTCACACTTCATATATTTTGTACTATACCTTATTGTACCAAGTTTGTTATAGATTATTGTTAGTATCCTCTGCCCATCACTGACCTACCAATGTGGGAGGGGTGGAGTTCTACCACACAAGCTGCACTCAGACAATGGCCTAAAGCTGTCATCTGGCTACGTGTTCACACTTCATATATATTGTACTATACCTCATTGTACCAAGTTTGCTATAGATCGTTGTTAGTATCCTCTGTCCATCACTGACCTATCCATGTGGGAGGGGTGGAGTTCTACCACACAAGCTGCACTCAGACACTGGCCTAAAGCTGTCATCTGGCTACGTGTTCACACTTCATATATATTGTACTATACCTCATTGTACCAAGTTTGCTATAGATCGTTGTTAGTATCCTCTGCCCATCACTGACCTACCAATGTGGGAGGGGTGGTTCATATATATTGTACTATACCTCATTGTACCAAGTTTGCTATAGATCGTTGTTAGTATCCTCTGCCCATCACTGACCTATCAATGTGGGAGGGGTGGAGTTCTACCACACAAGCTGCACTCAGACACTGGCCTAAAGCTGTCATCTGGCTACGTGTTCACACTTCATATATATTGTACTATACCTCATTGTACCAAGTTTGTTATAGATTATTGTTAGGTCAGTGATGGACAGAAGATACTATCAATATGGATACGTGTTCACACTTCATATATATTGTACTATACCTCATTGTACCAAGTTTGTTATAGATTATTGTTAGGTCAGTGATGGACAGAAGATACTATCAATATGGATACGTGTTCACACTTCATATATATTGTACTATACCTCATTGTACCAAGTTTGTTATAGATTATTGTTAGGTCAGTGATGGACAGAAGATACTATCAATATGGATACGTGTTCACACTTCATATATATTGTACTATACCTCATTGTACCAAGTTTGTTATAGATTATTGTTAGGTCAGTGATGGACAGAAGATACTATCAATATGGATATGTGTTCACACTTCATATATATTGTACTATACCTCATTGTACCAAGTTTGCTATAGATCGTTGTTAGTATCCTCTGTCCATCACTGACCTATCCATGTGGGAGGGGTGGAGTTCTACCACACAAGCTGCACTCAGACACTGGCCTAAAGCTGTCATCTGGCTACGTGTTCACACTTCATATATATTGTACTATACCTCATTGTACCAAGTTTGTTATAGATTATTGTTAGTATCCTCTGCCCATCACTGACCTATCAATGTGGTAGGGGTGTTCACACTTCATATATATTGTACTATACCTCATTGTACCAAGTTTGTTATAGATTATTGTTAGGTCAGTGATGGACAGAAGATACTATCAATATGGATACGTGTTCACACTTCATATATATTGTACTATACCTCATTGTACCAAGTTTGCTATAGATCATTGTTAGTATCCTCTGCCCATCACTGACCTATCAATGTGGGAGGGGTGGAGTTCTACCACACAAGCTGCACTCAGACACTGGCCTAAAGCTGTCATCTGGCTACGTGTTCACACTTCATATATATTGTACTATACCTTATTGTACCAAGTTTGCTATAGATCATTGTTAGTATCCTCTGCCCATCACTGACCTATCAATGTGGGAGGGGTGGAGTTCTACCACACAAGCTGCACTCAGACAATGGCCTAAAGCTGTCATTCTTATACTAAACACATGATGTAAAATTGCTAGCGTTCCCACTTTAGTTGGAGATATGGGTATCTGGATGTTTGTACTCTTAAAAGCTGACATTAGTAGACATTATACATGCCTTCAGGCCCATGAGGGAACTGTCGGAACATTCTATAAATGCTCTTCCCCCACTAGGCAGGATCCTTGGTTCTCACCTACCTCATCCAGTCCTATGGGATGTTAGGGAACAGGGAAACAACTGAGCTAGATAAATATTTGGGCTAAATGGCCATGGGGGAATGGGCAAAACCATTAAAAAGTAAATGTCTCCCACCTGGGATATTTGTGAAGACTCATTTTGATTATTTTACATTCTTCAGCTAATATTAACTTGACAGCATACGATTTGTTCAGAGGTAGAACTACATAGAGTTAAGTGTAAAATTTTGTGTTGTTATAATTAAACATGCTTAAATGCCTCCTGTGATGTGTCAGACTAATGATTACATTTTTTTCCACAACAGATATGCAGTTTGTTGATGTTAAAAAGTTTTATGAGTAAGTATAATAATTCACAGGTACAGTTTGCTTTTGTATAACAATGTTCATGAAATAATAATGAAAGGTACTTTTATGTATCTTGATTGCTATCCATGTAAGTGAACTCTTTCTCAGATGTTTTCTAGTTGTGAGACAGGTACCAGACGGAGGGGTAAATACAGCGCAGATGCACATTTTCTTTTCTCAGTACTTGTCACCATGACTACTGTCCATCAAGCCTCCCCCATAAGCTTTGAGACTATCCATATCCCCTAATACTGTATATCCCGAAAACCAAGGTAAGTAATCCCCAGACACTGAGGTAAGTGCTGATCAAAGGAGCTGTCATTCAGCAGACAATGAAGGTATTTTGTAATTATGGCTCTAAACCCTAATCTGAATTGGGACATGTCACCTGCTTCACAGTGGCCACTGCACCTTTGCCATGTTACTGTATATTTCCATGTATTTGCAAATGAAAGATACTGCTAACTTCCAATGTGATGAGCCATATGTCTGCCATCAAGCTTTTCTTCTGAGAGGATGTGGAAACCATGGCCTGCTCTACATGCAACCAGTGAAGATGGGCATTCCCTGAAATTCTAGATCCCCAGAAGACCCCCTGAGTCTCTGATGAAACATAGGTCACATGCCCACAGTCATGCCTTCATCTATCTGTGCATCTAGAACTGGCAATATACACATACACACAGACACACTCACACATATATATCTATACACACACAGACATACGCACACACAAGCAAACATATAAAGATATATAAAAGTCAATCAACTACTATATTTTGTGGAAGAGGGAGGAAACTAAAATGCCCAGAGGAAACACACACACACACACACACACACACACACACACACACACACACACACACACACACACACACACACACACACGTATACACACACACATACACACACACACACACGCACACACCCACACCCACACCCACACACACACACACACGTGTATACACACAAACACACACACACACACACACACACACACACACACACACACACACACACACACACACACACACACACACACACACACACACACACACACACACACACACACACACACACACACACACACACACACACACACACACACACACACACACACACACACACACACACACACACACACACACACACACACACACACACACACACACACACACACACACACACACACACACACCACGCACACACACACACACACACACACACACACACACACACACACACACACACACACACACACACACACACACACACACACACACATAAAGTTAAGGAGAAAGCATGCAAACTCTACACAATTTGCTGAATGGAAGTCAGGACTGCATCTAAACTCCTTGTACGATGTGGCAGAGATTTTTGTCATTGACCCATTCTACTTCCTTTACCAGTTATAGTGAAGCCTTGTATCGCCATGATGTACAGTAGTCAACCCTACCAAAACCCAGCCAATCAGAGACATGTCTGAATACTTAATGAATATTCATGTAGCTCTCATCAGCCTCATCAATATTCATTAAGTACTCAGCAGCAGTCAGTGCGGCATGCCTTAAGCAGGGTTTACAATAAGCTGACTTGTGATACTGCCTACTTACTTATTGTGTTTAGCTAATTGTGAGCACCAGTCCTTTCAGGATGAATGGAGAGCTGAGCCTTAACAATCGTGCATGCATTCTTACTGAAAGCTTGTCATGTGCAGAAAAAGATACTGTAGTTGCAGGAAGCATTTGTCCAGCTCAGAAGAATGTTTATTGTTGAAAGCACACAACCATTCTCAGAACTCCAGTAGATGGTATTTCCTTGAGACATTTTTGAGGTTTCTGTCTGAGAGTTTTGTCTCCTGAAGCTGCTGGAGTCTGCAGTCAGGATTTTCACTCTCTCTAACCATGCATTTGTTTGCAAAACTGAAGGAGAGCAACTGAGAGAGAATGTATTGCCTCTTTTGTTGCCCTGGCATTTGGCAAGCCAAACAGTACAGTTAAAGTGCATCATCTTTCACTTGAACAGAACAGTCAGTTAAAATATGTCGTATGATCTTGATGGAGTAGGTTGACCACTGAATTTATTAAATGAAAGGTTTTTCATGCTGTGGTTCTATGGTCTGAATGAATGCATGCTGCATACCTCTCAATCTCTTAGCACACATCTGGACAAAGCCTAAAATAATGAGAGGACAAAGGCCCTGAAATTGAGACATATTTTAAATATTAGTGTTATAAACTTACAACATTGCTAGAATAACAGGCTTTGTGATAGCACGCATTTTCTGAAAGACATGCAGCCTGCAACTCAAATGTCTGTTATTATGTAGTGACTTAAATCCTCAGTGATTTTGCAGAAAAACACAAATTTTAGGAAGAACATGTCAAACATTTAGACAAAAATATGGGCAATCTGTGGAAATCTGGACAGTTGAGAGGTATGTTGGGGAGGAGGACATAGAGAAAATCTGTGATGCCTTGAATAACGTTGTATGAATTGAATACTGTTGCATGCATTGAACTACTCAGCCGGCCTCTACAGAAGTTAAAATTTTGCAAATAAGATTTCAAAGTTTCTTCAGAGTCTGTTGTTGCATAAATCTGAGCTGGTTCAGTGCTAATTTAAGCAGGTCCTGGGTGCCTAACCTTAACTGAGGGGTAGGTTCAATACTGAAAGCCTTAGTTAAAGTGAAATTTGACATAGCCAAAGTGTGCAATGTTTTTATTTAAGCAAATCAGCACTGTTCAAAATAGTCATGAAGGCAGTGCAGGAATTCAAAGTGTATGTCTGAGGTTCATTTGCATATGTGTCAATCAACAGCCATAGTATGTGTAATGTCATAGGAAAAGTTGCATGTCTGTCAGTCATGCATCATTTGCATATGGCATGATGCCCATTAAGCATTTAATCAGGTAGTAAAACTCACATGTGCCCAATCTGGCCCGAGGGAGGTACATGGCTTCACTATAACCCCTTTACCTTGTATAACAAATTTGATTGATTAATTAGCTTAATTAATTATGAAAATACTTATTCATACCTTACATCTCCCTACTCCCCCTTCTTCATTCACTTCCGTACTTCTTTCAATTTCTCTCCACTGACTTTCTCTTTAAATATACCATAAGTCCTGCTTTTCTCTCAGTTTGCACTGGAATTCCTGTTTGTATTTTACTAACTTACCTTTAATTTCTCTATAAACTGGCTACAATTTCTCTAATTATTAAATCATTGTAAAATAACTTGTATCTATTCGTCACCAATATTTTCATATTATATCTAATTTGGTACAGTTATTTAAACTGTATTTGCTTTTTATTATTATTTTTAAAAACCGTAAAATTATTATTCTTAAAATGTTTTGCGATACTTTGGAGCTTTTCTCTTCAGGCTTCTGCTGAAAATGAGCTGCCACCCAGTCAGACTTTAATTGTAATCAAATGTCAATAGATAAAATAAATACAATTACAGAGGGTTTCTGACAATTCTCAAGCTTTGCATTTAAGCCTGTGTTAAAAATGTTAAAATGGTGAATATCTGGGTCGCTGTATTAAGCTGGATGACATCATCATGAGTATAGGCTGCCTCTGTAATCAGGATTGTATTCTCATTTATGATGTCATCATGAGTATAGGCTGCCTCTGTAATCAGGACAGTATTTTCATTTATGATATCATCATGAGTACAGGCTGCCTCTTTAATCAGGACAGTATTCTCAGTTATAAGCAACCATGATAAAATATATAACTTGTCACATATCATACAGGACCGCTTCTCAAAAACAACCTCTATGAATGCAGTTTAGACAAAAGAAACTTTACAAAATGCATTTGCTATAGTTTAATACTTTCTGCAAAGCTGCATAAAGGTCAAAAACCATCAAAAATAGGCTCAATGATCATAGCATAGGCATTCAAACCAAACCAAATATCTAATGGTGTCTTGAATGAGTCTAATGGATTCTTAACTTGTAACAGCAGTCTGTTCCATGACCTCACAACACTTTGCATGATAAACCCTGATGTAAAAAGTTTTGCATTTTGCTATTTGGAAGCTATAATTTTCCAGATGTGAAGTTTACCCTGATTGCAAAATGAGTTCATAGATTGATAGCAATTTACTAGGCTATTAGTCCATGAGGATCCTCAGATGCTGAACCCTGCATTCCCATTAAGCTTTTAGTCCTTGTAATTTAAGTACAAGTAACCTAGAAATGGCAGAACATTTACATGATACCCCTATCTATAAGGGATAGGGGTACTATACCAGAGGTGAATTTGTGGTTTCCCATCCATTCATCCAGATTACATATGACTACAGTAAAAGAAATAGGTTCATAGGTTCATAGGTTCATAGATGTGTACAGGGCTAATGGCCCTGGGTCCTTTACAAGCCTAGCCCATAGGATTACCCTGGCATCGTGCCACCCGACCTTAGTTCTCAGTGCCTCTGTCGACTAAAGCCAATGGAGTGATCCCTGGGGTGAATTTTCTATTTCCCATCCACTCATCAAGATTTCTCTTGAAGAGGGCCAGTGAGGTGCTCTGCTTGACATGTATGGGAAGTCTATTCCACAGCATGGGCAGTCTCTGGGTTATGAACCTGTCCCTCCAGCATGTTCTGTTGATTGTGGTAATGAGGCTGAGGTCTCCGGAACATGTGGTGCAGAGGGATTGGTATTTCTTTAGATGTAGTATTTCTAACAGAGCTGGGTCAGACACGGCTTTGGAAGTCAAGCAGAGATCACCTTTAAGTAGGTGATAGGAGACAGAGAATAGGTGGAATTTTTTTATTCTGTCCATATAGGACAAATGTTTAAGGCCTATGATCCTCTTTGTGAGGTGCTTTTGCATCCTCTCCAGTTGTTGCAGGTGTTTAGTGAGGTACATGCCAAATGGGGCATTGTACCCAATGAGTGACCTAATGAGGGAAGAGTAGAGGGAGACAATTACCTCTTTCTTCCTGGATGCAAAACCCTTAGTAATGAGATGTGCCACATTGAAGGACTTTCTTACGACAGTGGCAATGCGGTGGTAGAAAGAGAGGTTGCTGTCAACCTGTGTTCCCAAATCTCTTATAATGCCTGCTGTGTTCAGTGGATTACCATTGATGTGGTAATTCATGGGAACAGTTTTTTTCCAAAGAGGATGATACATTTTTTGGCACTGAACTTAAGGCCATGGTTCTGACACCAGTAGCTGGTCTCAGTGAGGCCTTTCTGTAGGATGTCAACATCACTCGGGGAGTTAATAATAGCTCCCAACTTGCAATCATCTGTGAACTTTGTCAGCCAGAGTCTGTTTGTGTTGGCCTGGACTTCAGAGAAGTAGATACCAAACTCTGACTTAGAGTCAGCAACTTTCACACTGTGGGTTCTACCTGTGAGCCAGTTTGCAACCCACTTAGTGATATAGGAGTTGATGCCTAGCTTAGTGAGTTTTTCTATGATTCTTGAGTGGGGAATGGTATCAAAGGCCTTGGCCATATCAAGGTAGGCTGTATGAACCAGATTGCCTTCATCCACAGCTCTGGTGACTTGACTCAAAGAAGTTGACCGAGTTGAGCAGGCATGATCTACCCTTCACAAAACCAAACTGTGTGGGATCCAGAGTTTGGAGATTTCCTATATCCCTGTTTATTAGGTCCATGATGATGCTTTCCATAGCTTTGCATATCAGACTCATCAGGCTAATGGGGTGATTGTTCCCAAGGTCGGTAGTCACTCCTCCTTTGTGGTGAGGGATGACTGTAGCAGTGCACCATTCGGTAGGGACAAAGCCTGAGGGTGGCTGTGAATGAACAGGGCACACAGGTGAGGTGCCAGTTCACTCTGTAGTTCATGTAGAGCACAGCCAGGGATATTGTCAGGTCCCATAGAAGCTGTATTCTTGACCTTGGGCAGTGCTGTTTTAACCTGTGCAGCAATAATACTGGGTGCCTGCCAATCTGCTGTTATTATGACTGGTCCCTTGGGGGGAGAGAGGGGTAAAGTTGGCACTGAATCTTTTGGCCAGCATATTGGCAATATCTCTTGGCTAAGTATAGGAGGTAACATTGTGCAGAAGCTCAGAGCAAATCTGGGTATTGCTGTGGAGATCCTTTATATAACTACAGAAGGCTTTGTGGTTGTCTTTGCTATCGACTGCAATTCTGTTTTCATAGCTAGCTTTACAGGATTTGATGAGGGATCTCAACTTTTTGTTGAGGCTGATAAGGGAGTTTTTCCATTCTTGGAACTTCACCTTATTCCGCATCAGTTTCCTCCTTCTGTTGTAGAGTTTGTTTATGGCAAGGGGCCACCAGATTGACTTCCTGTTTTGGAGGAGGGTGTCTTGGTTCTGTTGGGTATGATGAGATCCATGCATTTGTGTACGTGTTTGTACAGTGCATTGGTGTATGATTCGGTAGTCATGCAACTGATCTCCATTTGCATGGGTGCCATGAAGTTAGCCACCTCTGTTTTTAGGAGCCTAAAGTTAGCTTTGGAGAAGTTTTTCATGGTGGTTACCTTTGTGGGCAGGGTGGGAGGGATGAGGATTTCTAAGGTGATTAGTTTGTGGTCGGATCTAACCAGTGAGGAGTTGACTATTGGTGTAGAGTAACAGTCACCCATGTTAGTAATGACCAAGTCAAGGATGTTGCTACCTCTAGTGGGGGCAAGAATGAGCTGGTCCAGGGCATTGGAATTAATGAATTCCAGGAAATGTTGGCCAAGTGTATTGGTACATGAATAGTTTTCCCAGTTAATGGAGGGATAGTTGAAGTCACCCAGTATGAGAGTGTTAAGTTGGTCCCTAATATTCTCCAGGGTGCTTAGGAATGTGGAGTGTGAGTCTTTGGGACCTATAGCAGGCAATCGCTGTCCTACCCAATGTTAGCTGCACCTGAAGTATCTCAGATGCATTATGTTGGGCTACTAGTCTGGAGGTGTGCACATCCTTTATGAATATGGAAACACCACCACCTTTGGAGCTTCGGTCCAAGTTCTGGGGCTGAAAGGTGTGGAATGAGATATAGCCTGGTAGTGCAGTGGTGCTTTCTGCTGCCTTGAACCAGGTCTCTGTTATGGCACAAATGTCGATGTTCTCCATTTTAAGGAGTACTTTGAGTGAGTGCATTTTAAGATTTAGACTTCTAGCGTTTAGCAGCATGACCCTCAGATTGCATTTGTTTGTAGCTGTTACAGTGGTAATTTAGTCTTTGGAACACCACCTAAAAAACGGCATTACGGGTGTGACATGAGCCTTGGCCAGTATCTGGAAGCCGAGGGGTGACAGATGCAGGCCATCTTTAGCAAAGCATCGAGGTCTGTCAATTATGTCATCCCAGGCAGACAGATACTGGATCCCCTTAGAATGACACCAGAAACTTAGCCAATTGTTCAAATCAATCATTTTCTGCTTGTACTGTGGTATCATTCTGGGTGATGGTAGGATGCTGCTCAAGGCTAGGGTCATACCCGCATAGGCTACATAATCCGAGAGCTCCTCCATGTCTCTTTTCATATAGTCCAGAGAGGTACGTCTCAGGTCATTCACACCCACATGTACAATGATGAGAGTCATATTTGTACCTGTTGTTGAGGGACCTGAGGAAGTGCATTATGTGCTGGATCCTGGTGGCTGACATGCAGCTGACTATTACTTTCTCCTTATTCAACCTAGTGAGTGGGACATCAGTGTGCCTCACTATCGAGTCACCTATGTCTAGTGTGTTGGGCATGCTGTTTTGCCTTAGGGGCTTTGGTTGAGTGGCACACTGTTTAGGAGAGTTATGTGTCTCGTGATTAGTGTTGTGTTGTGGTGGTCGAGTGCGTTTCTGCCTTGGAGGTCTCTGCTGTTTGGGTAGATTTTTAGTGAGAGCCTCTATGAAGGTGGGTGTGTGGTTTGTGTTTTTATGTGAAGGCAGTGCTGGTGTGTGTTCTGGAGGGCTATGTGTTCCATGTAGTGTGGTGCAAGTGTTGATCTTCTCCTCTTGACCAGCTATTCCAGTCTTGGCTGGAGCATGCATGGCTTCCAGTTTGGATATACAAGGGCATCTCTTTGAAGTTTGAGTGTTGGGAGGTAAGAGGAGAGGGTTGTCAGTGTACATGAGGCAGTTGCTACATTGCCTCAGGATGCCCAAGTTCACCATGTTAATAGGAGAATGCACAGGGAACTGACCTTTAGATATGCCTGGAGGGGTGGGCATTAATAATAAGTACTGGAGCTGTTTCCTTGTAGAATGTTTAGTGCTGGTAGCACTTTTGTGTGCTACAATAATTGCTGCAAGAAGTCTGGTAAAGTGCTAGACTAATAAGCTAGTAAAAGTGCAGGAGAGGAGACAACTAGCAGATCTAAGGGAAATTTGAAGAGCAGACTTTGACACTGCTCAAAAGCTTACACACAGTCCTGTATCTGGACTAGACTTGTAACAGGAAAGGTGGGAAACAAGGGCAAACATGGGCTTTTAGACCAGAAGGTTGAAAGAGATAGAAAAACTGCCCAAACGGCCAATAAACTACAATTTCTGGGCCAGAAACCACTCCTGTTGTGGTAGATAGGCTACCTAGTGCTTACTACTCCCAGTGATAAACTACAAGGCTTCCCTCCAACACAGAAAGGCTTGGGGGCTCAGAAGCTTACATATACTCCTAGATACAGCAAATCTGTATCTGGACTAGGCTAGTTACAGGAAAGATGGGAAAAGTGCAAACTTGGGCTTTTAAACCAGAAAGTTGAAAGAGATGGAAGAACTGCCCAAACAGCCAATATACTACAATTTCTGGGCCAGGAACCAGTTCTCTTGTGGTAGATAGGCTACCTATTGCTTACCACTCCCACTGATAAGCTAGAAGGCTTCCTTCCAACACAGAAAGGCTTGGGGGCTCAGAAGCTTACAAACAGACCTGGATATAGCAAATCCATATCTGGACTAGACTAGTTACAGGAAAGGCAGGAAACAAGCTTAGAATTTTTTTTTTTTTTTTTTAGTAAAGTGGACAGGGAGAAAACAGGAGCAGAAGATAATTCAAGGTTAAGAAACTAAGTGGGTTTGTCTTCTCAAATGTTCTCTCTGTATTAGGTAGAATGAGCTAATGACACTAGACTGGGAGGAGTGTCTCAGATCAAATTTACAGTAGGAGCAGGCAACTGCAAAGCCACCAAGTATAAGAACAGGATACTGTTTCTATTTGTGGTTGCTTTACATGAGAATTTTCCCTCTGCTAACATTGTATAATGGCATCTCTCATGCACTATTTTAGCTTGTTTAAGTAGTAGGTGGTTGTCGGTTAACATTAGTCAATTGCTATGTTGTGTCATTATGCCCATTTCAACCAAGCTGTCTACAGAGACAGTTGGAAAGTGCAATTCCATGGTTCCAGGAGCTTACTAATATGGGCTGAAGGGTGAGAAGTACCTATAAGATTTGGAGTTGATTATTAGAGGTACTATCTGTCTGCTAATGGAGATTGTGCTGGTCTCAATAGACCTGCATGCAGCCAGGAATCAATGATCTTTTATTCTTTTAATCACCTGAAGTGAAGAGAAGCACTAATCCCAAGCTATTTCTTGAGAAGTCATATTAACCCAGATGTTAATGGATTAATTAGATTTACTATAGTCTTCTCTTGCAAGACAACATGGATGGAACATACAGCATCTAGATGCAATAGAAAGCCAAGTTGCACAAAGACCCTGAAGAGGTTCTTACCAAAACTACAACCAGACCACTCAGTGAATTCACATACTTACGGCCCAGTCTGAGTCCAACAGGAAATCAGTGCCCCTCTACAGAGGAATGGGAAAGCCATCTCTCTAAACTTTGAGCTCTTTTAAATTTCCTGCGTCAAACTGGATTGGCTGCAGTCCAGCAACATGTAAACACAATCCTGCTAATTGGCCAAGAAGTAATGAAAACATGCAGAAAAAGCTGCAGCAATAAAAAAGTTAGCCCTCACCAGTAACTATGAAGCAGTGTAAGATTTTCTGAGGCCTAGATGTCTAACAGAAATGTATTTCTAACTTTGCTACTATAACTTGTCTCCTGATGGCTCTTACTGAGAGTAACAGTCTATTAAAAGTTAAATGGAACATTGACGGTGAATGACTCTTTAAATAAATGAAATATATGTTATGCTTAGAACCAATATAAAAACTCCATTTTTCTCTATGTATTTTTTGATATGCACAGATACCTCAGATGTAGGCATAAGTCTAGTTTTATCTCAAGTTGTAGAGGGGGATGAACATCCCACTTTTACATAACAGGAAGTACAGAATCCTGAGAAATGCTATGTGATGATTGAAAGAGAGTGCCTTGCAGTTAAGTTGTCCCTTGGCAGCCTAAAATATTGCTTGTTGGTCAGGGATGTTATCTTGTTAACTGACCACACTTTTTCATAGTGGCTGTACAGACAAAAGAATTGCAATCCAGAACAATCATGTAGGTCCTTAACTCTTCAACCCTTTAGTGTTAAACTCTACCAGCGCTTTAGTGTGGATGGGCTGTCATGGGCCTAAAGTCCATCCAACAGGAAAGCAACCAGTTTCATACATTGGTGGGTGAGGGTTCCATAACATACTGACTGAGGTGCAAGGGCAAAGAAAAAAACGGCAGTTATGTTGAGGCAAGGACATCTACTAATGGACAGAGCAGAGGACAAGCTAGAGAGGCTGAAGCAAGCAGACAAACGGTTGCCATGGTAATCCTATGGGCTAGGCTTGTAAAGGCTCCAGGGCCATTAGCCTAGGAACCTATGAGCTTTGGGGCTACCTCAGGGTCACTAATACTGCTTAGTTTTAGATTCTAGATATGAGGCCTGCGGGTTAGAGTAGAGGGGCAGCTGGCTCAACCAGTCACAGCCCCCACATGAGGAGAATTAGACGAATGACATTTGTGATGAAATGCCGTTCGTTGAAATGACAGTTTGATATAGTGATATAGTGTCAGAAAGGAACCACACACCAACAAACTGTATAAAAAAAAGGATTAGCTCCTAATGATCTCTGAAATATGTCAACCTCATTGTTACATAGCAATTTAATGCTGTTAAATCAATCCCTAAAAACTTACTATTAGGAAACGCAAGTATGACTATGAACTTGATGTTGCAATAAGTATAAGTCCTTCTTTAGTGGTATTATGAAGGTTAACCAGCAATTCTGTACCAAACTTAACCCTAATGATATCACTTTCTCTAACCCCAAGGGCATTATTAATATTACTGCAGACAACTTCTCTTCCACCTTCACCACATCCACGCTCCTGTTTGCCCTCTGTCCCCCCATACTTCTCTTCCTGGAATCACTTTGGGCTAAGTCTGCTTTGCCCTTTCCATTATTATGTACACCAGGGCTGTGGATCCTGACAAAATCCCTGGAGATCTACTGAGAAGCATTACGTTCTTTCCAGCAAAAGCTGTTGAGAAGCATGAAGTTCTTTCCAGCAAAAGCCTTCCATCAGCTGTTCACCCTGAATGTCTTCTCCAGTTCCATTCCTGAGATGTGGAGAACTTTGGTTGGTTGTCCTTGGTCCCTTTACTGACCCAGGGAGTTAGAGGCATATTAGACTCATTAGTAGTATTTGCAAGGCTATGAACCACAATGTAACTTGACAAATAAAAAAATATATATATCCCTTGGATACTCAGCAGTTTAACTTTGTAAAAGGCAGATCATGTCTGCCCAACTTGGCTGAATTCTTTGAAAAGGTTACTGAGGTCACTGATAAGCATGATGCAGTCTCCACTGCTTATCTGGGCCTTGCCAGGGCCTACAATACTGTCATCCATGTTAGGATTATTGACAGGCTCTTCCGATGTAACATTAATCCCTGCATAATTCACTGGATACGTACTTGTCTGTCTGACAGAACCCATGAAATAAAAGTCATTGGTATTTGCCCTAGACAGAAAAACATCACCAGTCTCATTCCACAGGGCTCTGTCCTGGAACCTCTGCTGTTTGGTATACATGTGTATAAACATTAAAGCTGATATCTAGGGAATATGCCTTACCAGGTTTGCTGATTATCCCGTCACATTTTGTTACTCAGTTCTAAAGCAAGGGTTGGACCAAACAATTTCTTGGAGAGTTAATCATGCACTTAGCCTCAAAATTAATACACATGGTTAAATGTGCTTCTACTGGAATGTATTCCTTTCATGTATGTTGATACAGGTGTATATAATGTCTTGAAATGGTTATTTCATTGCAGTTGTCAATCTTATTTTGTGGTTAAACATTATTGCTACATGCTTACTACCAGAAGATGAAAGGACCATGGGAATTGTGAGAGTTGGGTATATTGTATTCCTTTGGCCATATCTGTTAGGATCCATTACTGCCACAAGAAGTTTAAAGAGATTGTATTTAATTTATTTTGCAGATGATGACTGTAGATTTTTTTATGTTTTCTTTTCCTTTAAACCTTAATAGGAAATACAATGTGAAATCTCAACATATCATTTATAGCTTAGAGATTATCCAAATGTCTGCATCCTCCCAAGCTGTTAATTTCTGAAGCCTGTAGACCATTTCAATAAACTCTATTAAGCCAGTATAGAGCTTTCTTGTATTAAAGCACATTTCTTCAGTATTGGTTTGCATTCCAGTGGTCCTACAGCTTGCAGAGACTTCAGCAGTTAAAATTTTCTGAAGGATATGCCGTCCTTAAAGGCACCATAAGACATAGCAGCATCTTGCTGGAAATGCTTGTGTGATGCCCGTACCCTGGCCCAGCAATCATGGAGCCTCAATCCTCACTACTAACACCAGTGAGGGGCGTCTCATATAGGAGGAAAGGATAACAAATACACACAGTAAAGTGCAATTTCCCTTAAAAGCACACAGAGATCACAGTCAGTCCAGGGCTGGTCACTCCCTTGCTCTCCAGGCCCCCAATAAGACTCCCCACTGGCACAGCTATAGGGTCCAGATCTCAGCCTAGTGGGCAAGCTAAAACCTCCAGCACCATCTCTGTCCAACCAGTGCTTTGTGTCCCTGCCCAAGTAGCTGACACACACACACACACACACACACACACACACACACACACACACACACACACACACACACACACACACACACACACACACACTTTGAGAAGAGTTTATACAACCACATAGAGACTCCTGGGGAAGGCTGGCACAGGTTCTCCAGCTGTGGCACAGGTTCTCCAGCTGTGCCTCTTTTTCCCAGACTATACGGTAGTATCAGCTATCAGCACCCATTAATATTTATCAGCTATTCAAAGGACCTTAAAATGGTGCCCAATTATTACTGCATAATATTAGTATCCAACTGGTAAGTGTGACTAAACAGTCAAGGCTTATTAGAGTGATTTGGTACAGGATCACTATATACATGCAATGGGCTCTAGAGCTTAAATTATCTCTACACAAAACAGCCACAGTTAAAAGGGTTTAAAAATATTTAATAATAATTAAAAACAGAAGACAATACTTTTTACTACACGGTGCTAGTCAAGAGTTCAGAGATCACAGAGAAATACTTAAAATAATTCAGTAGTACAGTTATGACATCACAGAAAAACACTTAGTCTAATCTTTCTAGTTTCTAGCTATTTCTAAGAGAAAACACAAGTCTAAGATAAACGTACATATAGAGCAAAGGCAGTGCTGATTTGGATGGTCAAGACAAAAATGCTTAATGCTCTCTAATTCTCTTCTTCTTCTTCCTTCAGCTTTTTCTGGTTAGGGATCACCACAGAGGATCACCTGTCTGCTCATGATTGGCAGTGGAGTTTTACATGTTGAGTTGCCAGCCCAGCGCCCAACCTTCCACAGAAGGTATACACATGCACTCACTCACACCTAGGGCCAATTTAGACTGTCCACTCGACCTACAGCATGTCTTTGGGAAGTGGGAGGAAACCAGACCACTCGGAGGAAACCCACGCAACCACAGGGAGGACATGCAGACTCCACACAAAAGGCGCCCCTGCCAAGGATCGAACCAGAGAACCTCTTGCTATGAGGCAGCAACACTAACTGCTGCAGCATTAATGCTCTCTGATTCTCTCTGTTTTTAAAATCACATTCCTGGTTCACATTACATCATTCTCGACACTTCCCTGGGTTCCCAGGCTAACAGAAACTACATTTACATTCTTCACCTCTGTGCAGAAACCAGAGCAATAAAGGACATTTATGCATGCAATTTCTGGCCATTAACTCTGGCCTTAAAACAATAGCAATAATTTCTTCATCTAGACTGGATGGAGCCGTGTTTACATCAAAGGGTCACCACATGCTTTACTTAGTCAGCAGAGTGCACTGTTGTTACATTTTTGCAGTTCCACATCTAATACTATTTTTACCATTTAAGAGAACAAGCCTTTGGCTTACATTAATATTTACAGATGACAGAATTATCTCCAAACTTCTATCTGGCTAGACTGGCAGCCTTCATCCAATCTTCACACATCTCCACCCTGAAGAACTCAAGCTAGCTTTTCAAGTTACCCTTGAGAAACGCTGCTTGAGAGGGTTAGGTCTATCTGAGTATAGCTTACCCCATTCCCTATCTTGAGAGCCAATCTGCATTGGGATTGCAAATCCCACTGCGGTGCTGCATGGACATATCATATGCTTGCAACCCCAGGCTCCATCTTAGCAAATTGGAATTTTGCTGGTTGGCTCTGTTTAACCATGTTAGGGGGTTGTGATCTGTCATAACAATTAATTTCCTTCCATACAGATAAGGCTGAAGTTTCTGCAGTGCCCACACTATGGCTAGACATTCCTTTTCTGCAGCTGCATAGCATTCCTCCCTGGGTTGCAGCCTATGACTGAGATAAACCCCAGGGTGTTCTTCTCCCTCTGAAGAAATCTGGCCTAGTACAGCCCCCACTCCATGGTTCAAAGCATCCACCTGCACAGCAAATTCTTTGCTGTAATATGGACTGACTAACACAGGGGGGTCCTCTCAAAGCTTCTTTAGCTTCTGGAATGTCTGCCCACATGCTGGGGTCCACACTACCTTATCTGGCCTGTTTGTACTTGTCAGATCTGTGAGGGAAGCAGCTATGGTACTATAACTGGGGATGAACTTTCTGTAGTCCCCTGCTGTCCCTAAAAATGCCCTCACCTGCATTTTAGTAACAGGTGCAGACCATGCCTGAATGGCTTCCACTTTGGCAGGGTCTGGCCTTATCTTACCACTCCCCACTCTTTGTCTTAGATAGGAGACCTCTGCCATACCCACCTGTCATTTGCTTGGCTTAATTGTCAACCCTGCCCTCTGTAGTCTGCCCAGCACCTCCCTGACATGCTGAAGGTACTCTGGCCAGGAATGGCTGTAGATGGCAATATCATCTAGGTAAGCAATGGCAAACCCTCCTGCTCCTGCTAGGATACGATCTAAAAGCCTCTGGAAAGTTGTTAGGGCATTCTTCATCCCAAAGGGCATATTTGTGAACTCATACAAGCTAAAAGGAGTCATAATGGTTGACTTCTTTCTAGCACGGGGAGTCAAGGGCACCTGCCAGTAACCCTTGTTAAGATCAATGGCAGTAAGTTACTTAGCCCCACCCAGCTGCTCTAGGGCCTCATCCATCCTAGGCATGGGGTAAACATCTGACTCTATGTGACTATTTAATTTCCTGTAGTCCACACAGAACCTGGTGCTGCCATCCTTCTTTGGCACCAGCACCAGCACCACTGGGGAGGCCCATGGACTGATGGACTCTTGAATCACCCCTAGTTCCAACATTTCCTGTACCTCCTCCCTCAGTGTCTGCTTGACTCTCTCAGGCACTCTATAAGGGGCCTGCCTAATAAGCCTTTGGCATCCTGTATTCATCTGGTGCTGCACCAGGTGGGTACACCCTGGTTTCCCACTGAACATGTCTCCATATTCCTGTGACACTGCTTGGATTTCTCGAACCTGGGTAGGAGATAGCTGCTGGGACATTGCTACCCCTTCCACACAAGTGTCAGCCCGAGCCTTACTGAGGAGATCAGTCCCCAGATCTCCCTCAGACTCCTCCTGCAATCCACGGCAAATGCTCAGCAAAAGTTCCTCCCTATCATGGTAAGGTTTCATCATGTTAACATGTTACAATTTGTGCCCCTGCCTTCTGCCTAGCAGCTCCACCATGTAGTTAACATCACTTACCTTTCTTACCACCTTGTAGGGTCCCTCCCAAGCTGCTTGCAACTTGCTGTGTCTGACAGGAATGAGAACCATTGCCTGCTGCCCCACGGCAAACTCTCTAGCTCGAGCATTCCTGTCATACCACACCTTTTTCCATGGTTGGGCTTCTGCCAGGTTCTCCTGGGCCAAGCTCATGGGTTCCCTGAGCCTTGTCCTGAGGTTTAGGATGTATGTCACAACAGAATCCTTGTGAGACTCGCACTCACCTTCCCACTCCTCTTGAATTAAATCTAGATATACCCTCACTCACCCTATGCCCATACAGCAACTCAAAGGGTGAAAAACCTGTGGATTCCTGGGGAACTTCTCTGTAAGCAAACAACAGATGGAGCAAATATTTGTTCCACGCCCTCTTAAACTGATCTGCAAATGCCCGTAGCATGAAATTGATTATAGAGTTTAACTTTTCAACAAGACTATTACTCTGGGGATGGTAGGGGGTGGTCTTCATGTGCTTCACCCCATAGGACTTCCACAGACAAGCCAGCAGGTCTGACATGAAATTGGCACCTCTGTCAGTCAGTATTTCTTTTGGAAACCTACCCTGCTGAAAATCTCTAACAAAGCATTTGCCACCTACTCTGCCTCAATGGAGGACAAAGCCACTGCTTCAGGGTCTTGTGTAGCAGAATCCACTACCACTAGGATATACTTTTCCCTGTGGAACTTAGGGTTTTCAGAGGACCCACAATATCCATAGCTACCCTCTGAAATGGCGCCTCAATCACATGCAAAGGCATCAAAGGAGTTCTCACCTTGTCTTGTGCCTTGCCTACCTTTTGGCACTGCTCACAAGTCCTGCAGTACCCTGTTACATCTCTGGAAATCCCAGGCCAATAGAAGTTCTGCATAATACATCTCTTTTCACATTTTATGCCCATATGACCTGCAAAGGGAATATCATGGGCTATGGCTAGAAGCGCCAAATGGTAGGCTCTAGGCACTACAAACTGCTGTACTTTCTCACCTTCTAGCCCTCCCTCAGGGGTCCACTCTCTGTACAGTAACCCTTTGTCCCCATATACAGATTCCCCCTTTCCTTGAGAATCAGGTGCCTCCCTAGCTACCTGCCTCAGGCCTTGTAATGTAGCCTCTGAGAGCTGAGCCTGTCTCAACTCTCTCCTTGTAACCCTTCTCAGTTCCCCTTCTACAGGATGTCTGGCATTCTCTGACAGGGGTGCCTCACTGTCAGCCTGGGTACTACTACTCACCTCTACATTTGCAGTCACTCTGTCCAAGGGACCATCAGTACTCACAAGCAGCTGTGGCTCCTCTTCAGTCT
This sequence comes from Protopterus annectens, assembly GCF_019279795.1. NCBI lineage: Eukaryota > Metazoa > Chordata > Ceratodontiformes > Protopteridae > Protopterus > Protopterus annectens. Next base: position 1,191,021,405 of record NC_056737.1, read on the forward strand.
CACTGCTACAGCATAGCTTCCTCCCTGAAGTAACCACCTCACCGGTCCTGGCTGCAAGTATGCAGTCTGTCTGGGTCTCTCCCAGGCTACCAGGCCCACATGCTTGTCTCGAAGCCTGACTGTGTGTAACTACATGAACGCATGGTACAGCCTCATGCAAATCCTTCCCTATCAAGGCATCTGCAGGATGGTAGTTTGGTACCCATGTTGTCTCAAGACAACCTACTATTGGCATTTTGTCTTCCCCACTTACTGGCTCTCTCACCTTTTGTTCCCCACCTTGCCTCCGTGGACAACTGTATGCCACATGGCCCCACTGGTTGCATTCAAAATATTTAACCTTAGCTCCTGGATGTGTACCTGGACTAGTGGCTTCCCCTGCTACTGGCAGATTCTGTTGGGGCAGTCTGTGCTACCCACCATGGGTTCCTTTAGACCCATGAGCAGTACTGGGGGTCCCTTCCTGTGCAGGGCTGCCCTGCTTGCCAGGTATAGGTCTCCCTTCTTGCCCAACTCATCTGAAGCAGCACATTGTCTATCAGCTAGTCAGATCCTCATTACCTAAGGCAAAGTGCTAAGGGCTTGTTCCCTCACCAAAAGGTCTGCCAGTCCTTTAAAAGTAGTGACCTGACATCCACTCACCCACCAATGGAAAGTGCTCAGTTCAGCAACATATTCACACACACTTTCATCTGCCTTGCGTCTATGCTCACAAAACTTTTTCCTATACGTGTCAGGTGTTAGCTTAAACAATTCTAACAAGTGATTTTTAACAGCAGTATAATCAAAACATGCAATGTCAGACATTTTTGACAAAACAGTTACAACTTTACCATGGAGTAAAGGGGTCAGGAACCGTACCCAGAGCCTTTGGTCAACACTGTACTGTTTGCATACCCTCTCAAACATATGAAAGAAACTATCAAAATTATCCCCCTCTTTAAACTGTGGAAGAAATTTACTGACCTTTTGTGCTTCTGGGGTTCACTTACTCCCTTCCCCATTACCTCCATGACTCTGGCAAAGAGTCAGTATTTCCCTCTCATGCTTCCTCTGCTGCTCCTTTTCCTTGGCTTCTATCTCCAAATGCCTGGCCTCCAACTCTTTAGCTCCAGATGGATTTTTAAGTCCTCTGCAGAAAGGTTGAACTGTCCATTCTCCGAGGGTATCATATCTCCACTACCAGTCTGATTGTCCTCCTGGTTGCTGTTTTCTGATGCAGCTGTAACCAAGGCTGCAATCAGGTCTGCCTTAGTCAGGTTTTCATGCATCAGTCCCCTAGCCTGACATATCTCCACCAGCTGGCTCCTTGTTAGCTTTCCATACTCCCCTGCTGACATGCTGCCTGCTCACCCTGACTAACTAAGCTAACAAAAGAAATAAAACAATTGTGATCTGAACTCTGAGTATTCACTGCATGGCTGATTTAGAGTACAAAACAGCTTCAAAGCTCACTGTACACAAGCTACAAAAATTCACTCTACCCACACCACTACAAGAGAATTAGCATTTGCCAATCAATTTATATGTGATGTGGATATCCCACCACTGCCAAACAATTAATATGTGATGCCAGTACCCTGGCCCAGCAATCAAGGATCCTCAATCCCCACCACTAACACCAGTGAGGGGCATCTCATATAAGAGGAAAGGATAACAAATACACACAGTAAAGTGCAAATTCCCTTAAGAGCACACAGAGATCACAGTCAGTCTGGGACTGGTTGCTCCCTTGCTCTCCAGGTCCCCAGTAAGACTCGCCACTGGCACAGCTATATGGTCTATATTTCAGCTTAGAGGGCAAGCTAAAACCTCCAGCACCCTCTCTGTCCAACCAGAGCTTTGTGTCCCTGCCCAAGTAGCTGCACACACACACACACACACATACACACACACACACACACACACACACACACACACACACACACACACACACTTTGAGAAGAGTTTATACAACCACACAGACACTCCTGGGGAAGGCTGGCACAGGTTCTTCAGCTCTGCCCCTTTTCCCCCAGACTATACGGTAGTATCAGCTGCCACCAGCCACTAATATTTATCAGCTAATCAAAGGCCCTTAAAAGGGTGTCCAATTATTACTGAGCAATATTATTATCCAACTGGTGTGACTAAACAATTCAAGGCTTATTAGAGTGACTTGGTACAGGATCACTATATACATGCAATTTACTCTAGAGCTTAAATTATCTCTACACAAAAAAGCCACAGATAAAAGGGTTTAAAAATATTTAATAATAAATAATTAAAAACACAAGACAATACTTTTTACTACACAGTGCTAGTCAAGAGTTCAGAAATCACAGAGAAATACTTAAAATGATTCAGTAGTACAGTTCTGACATCACAGAAAAACACTTAGTCTAATCTTTCTAGTTTCTAGCTATTTTTAAGAGAAAACACAAGTCTAAGATAAACTTACATATAGAGCAAAGGCAGTGCTGATTTGGATGGTCAAGACAAAAATGCTTAATGCTCTCTGATTCTCTCTATTTTTAAAATCACATTCCTGGTTCACATTACATCATTCTTCACACTTCCCTGGGTTCCCAGGCTAACAAAAACTAAATTTACATTCTTCACCTCTGGGCAGAAACCAGAGCAATAAAGGACATTTATGCAGCCAAATTCTGGCCATTAACTCTGGCCTTAAAACAATAGCAAGAATTCCTTCATCTAGACCAACTGGAGCCATGATTACATCAAAGGATCACCACATGCTTTACCTGGTTAACAGAGTGCACTGTTGTTACATTTTTGCAGTTCCACGTGTAACACTATTTTCATCATTTAAAACAACAAGCCTGGGGTTCACATTAATATTTACAGATGGCAGAATTATCTCCAAAATTGTATCTGGCTAGGCTGGCAGCCTTCACCCAATGTTTGCAGCTTGTCTTGCCCACTTTGAGCCAGCAGACATGGATTTAGTGGATACTAAGTATTTTTCTTGTGCATAAACAGAAACAAGGTATGTTTTAAAGGAATATGCATGTTGTTGAACAGCAATTATAGAAAAAACACTGAAAGCAACCAGTTCTGAAAAGAAAAAGAATTGATACAGTGAAGTGTGATGATGCACAATCAATGAGATTTGAATGAAAATCAGACTGTTGGCAAGAATTGTCAACAAATAGTAAGAGAAATGTATAATTTAAACTAAGAAGATGTATAAACTGTAATACTTTAGTGTGGAACTATTGAGTCAAAAGCTACTTACCTGTGAATACAAATATAAGTAAAATAAGTAAAAGCAAAAATCCTTTTTCACACTGTAGTAATTAAAGAATTTACTGCCTTAACTCCAACTGTTCATAATAAGATTTTGTTTTTTGTTGTATGCTAAATTAGGGAGGGTAAGACAACCCCACAGTACAAAACCAAAGAGTAAAGGCATTCAGAATTCATTACACATGTACAGAGCTCTCTCAGATAGTATACTGAGTCATAACAAGTATGTCCTGCATGACTATGTTGATTTTTTACACGTTTACAATAGGCAGGTATCTGTTAGTCAAATTTGGAGACCCCAACCCATCTAACAATGCACAAATGTCTGTTTCTTCAACTTTAAAACTTTCTTCACCTGTAGTGTCCACAAAGAGGTCCTAAGGTTATCATGACAAGTAACTCTTGCCTTTCAGCCACAGGTCCATTCTGTCATCTCAACAATGGAGATCTTGAAAAGGATCTAATGAAACTCTGCCTCCTTAGCCTCATCCAGTGTACTGGAAAAGCACCTTTGTAGGTGGAGGTTGAACTGATCCTAAGATGAACCATTTCCTAGGCATACTGATGACACCCTCTCTACAAAATGTTCTCACAGGTCTATGAAGCTGACACTCATCTCTCTTGATCTGAGTTCCTAGAATGTATGGCCCCAGGTCTGATGACATAGGATAATAACTCATGTCTTGGTCTCAATGGTCAAATCATATGGTCTTAATTCCGCTGACATGATTATAAAGTGAGTCATGTACATTTAGCACAAGGTGTTTTGATAGCAAATACACTTATGAGAAGCCTTGTGTCCAAAGGGGTTCATTATGGACAATCCATAACTACAGCAAAAGTCTAATATCAATTCCCTATTCAGATATAGATCATGGAAATTGTTCTTCCAGTCATACCTGTGTAACTCCAATTACATGGTTTTCAAATACTGAATAGCCCAAATAGTTGTTAGGGACTTATGAATAAATAACAGTTTTCCCTTCTGCAACTTGCAATTGAATTGGGATAACTTTCTCTTTTGCTACCCCAACACAAACTGTCATTCATCCAGGCAGGAGTTTGTGAGCATCTCCATTCCTGCCTAGGGCTCCCCTGAAACAGGATCTCTATCATGGAAGATACATCATTTTCATAGACAGGAATGTGCTCAAGAACCAGTGAAAGTAAAGACAGCTGTCTGTAGTTGGTACTTTTCACCTTCCCACAGGCAGTCTGGCTCCTTTTCCCAACAGTGAGTACAATTCCACATCCCAAGAGCTATTTGCTGCTCTACCAAGGCCTAACCAGCCCATTGTAATCTGTCTCACTCCTCCCTGCCACCTAACTTGATTCACACTTGACTCCCTTCCTTCAGCCTTTTGGTGACAAACCTTCACAGAACATAGATGTAACATTTTGTCCATATCTTGACCTGGTTATATGGGTCTCCCAGACACCTCATTATGGAAGCAAATTAGCTTCTTACATTGAGAGATCGGGTTGCTTTTTGGTTCTGAATCTTATTGATGTTTCTTCATCGGACATAATGGAATTGCTCCACTCTTAATTGCGGTTCCTCCAATATCATTTTGGATTAGTTTGCTATTTACACGTCTGGATAGCTCCAAAGTAGTAACAGATATTAATCCATTCTCTTATTACCCAATGGACTTGGGAGTCTCACAAGGTTCCATTGTAATTCCCTTATTACGCATTTTGCTTATGTTGCCGTTAGGAGCTTTTATTGGAGGAAATGTCTGAGCTATTACTGCCATGCAGATGATATATAGCTTTACTTCTACATCTCTAAGGAAACCTATCAGTCATTATTTATTGGTGGAAACGACTGAGCTATCACCGCCATGCAGATGATATATAGCTTTACTTCTACATCTCTAAGGAAATCCTATCAGTCATCATTTATTGGAGGAAACATCTGAGCTATCACCACCATGCAGATGATATATAGCTTTACGTCTACATCTCTAAGGAATACTATCAGTCATCATTTATTGGAGGAAATGTCTGAGCTATCACTGCAATGCAGATGATATATAGCTTTACTTCTACATTTGTAAGGAATCCTATCCATCATCATTTCCACTGAAGCTGATGCTGATGCTTTTCATCTTCCATTGAAAAGTGATCAGTTGCAGCTTAGAATGTGCTAGATTGAGGTTTTAGCTGTTCATATCACTCTTAGAGAGGGTACAGATCCTCTTTTGCTCTCTTGTGTTTTCTATGGGAGAAACCGGTTGCCGTTTTTTAAGAAGTCTGTTAGTTTGGTGTTATCTTAATGACCAACTGACATGTCAGGACCAAATCTGAGCTATGGGCACTATGTTTAAGTCCTCAGCCTATCATGTGAGACAAATCACACAGATGAAGCACCTAATTCCTCCTTAGCATCTTGTAATTCTGCAGTGTTTGATATCTTTAGGTCTCAAAAACTGCAGCATTTTTTTTATCTTAGGTCACTTAACAAGGAACCCGATTTCTTATAGTTGGTGCAAAACACCTCCTTAAATATTCTTCATTTTCATCTTAATACTTCTATGCTCAGTGGTTGGTACATGCTGTTCCTATATGTTCCTATTGCACTCATGATTTGGTGACTTGTATTTCTGAGTATATGTAACGTGGGCTTTTCTTGTCTCAAAGATTTCCTGGTTCCATGTTGCCATACTGTATTTCCTCCCATTGGCCAGTTTAGGGTCACTACTGGTTCCAAAGGTGTGGTTTGATGCATCTGGTGTTACATTATTTCCTCATCAAGCTTCACACCTTTATAATCAAGTACTGCTGTGACTCAGGCAGTTCCTATGCTGGGCAGCTATCTGCAGCCCCTTGTTGTTGTGTCTCTCGGCTTTTCCCAGTTAGGGGTCACCACAGTGGAACTTCAAGAAAAATCTTGATGATTGGATGGGTAATAGGAAATTCACCCCGGGATCACTTCTGTGGTTCTGCTTGACAGGGGCACAGGAAAATAATTTTCTTGGGTGGCGAAAGCCAGGGTACATTTTTGGCTAGGCTTGTATAGGCCCTAGGGCCAATAGCCTAGTACCTACCTATGAACCTATGAACTCCAGTCCGCTAATGATTGGCAGTAGATTTTTACATGCCGAGTTGCCAGCCCTGATGCCCAAGCTTTAACGAAGGTATGCCCATTCATGCATGTCTCCACACAGAAGACGCTCTAGCTGAGAATTGAACAGGACAACGTATTACTGCGAGGCGACAATGCTACCACAGCACCACCACCGCAGTTCAGCTATCTGTAGCCCCTAAAGTCATATATTTTCATTCATTCATTCATTCATAGATTCATAGGTAGAATAGGTAGATACAAGGCAATACGTCTATTGGGCATTATAAGCCTAGACAGTAACCCATATTCAAATTTCCTTCCAGCCTCAATGAGGGCGACACAAAATAACCTGGGGGACAATCTGAGGCTGCCCATCCAATTATCTAGGCTTAGCTTGAAGGCAGTGAGGGTGCTACTCTGCTTAACATGCAGTGGAAGTTTGTTCTGGGGTGGGGGGTACATTAGAAAATGAAACTGTCATGCCAACATGTCTTATTTATCTGCTGATGAAGATTTAAGGCATATGAGAACCATCTCTTCTATGAGGGAGGTAAAAAAAGATTGGATCTTTTATGGCTCAAAAGCCTTAACACAAATCCTTGTGAAAGATTAAATAAAAAAATCTAAATACAGAGGAGGGGCTGTCAGTCTATCTTGATAACTAAGACTTTTGAGGCCACTGATCTTTTTAGCTGTGAATCTCTGAAGTCTGTCATGCTGAATGATATGTATAGACAAATACCAAAAGGTGCAATGTATCCAGTAATAGGTCTGTTGAGATAAATGCAATGGGGAATTAAGTCCTCTTTGGATCTAGTGGAGATGCCTTTGGAAATTAGAAGAGCCTAACTGAAGGCTTTCAGAACTACTATGGAGACATGATGGTCAAATGATAATGAATTGTTAATGTGAGTACCTAGATCTCTAACAATGTTGCCTGATTGTATGGGAAAATATTTTTACAAAAATTAATTATACTACTTTTTTCACATTTAAATTGTGACCATTGTCTTTGCAACAATTTGTAAAATAGCCTTAACCATGTTGGAGCAATTGTCAGAGAAATATCATATTACAACACCCAGTTTGTAGGCATCTGCAAACTTAGTTAAGCATAGGCCAGGAATGTTGGCCTAAAGGTTTAAGAAATAGATGTGAAATATGAGGGGTCACAACAGTAACCCAGTGGTACACAACTGGTACGTTTTTTGCTTTTAGAAGTGGTGCCTGCAGGTCTAACCACATGGGTTCTGTCAGATGACTAGTTTTCTGTCCATGATACTTGAGTATTTATATTCATATTTACAAGTCTGTCAATAACGACTGCACAGGGAATAGTGACAAAGGCCTTGGCTAGACCTGCATACACTGTATGTACTGCATGACCACTATGCACTGCTCCAGTGAATTTTTGAAAGAAATTAATAACATTAAAGAAGCAGAACCTGCCCTTACAACAGCTGAATCGATGAGGGTTCAGGTATAACAGATTCTCAATGCCCGGACTGAGGTCTTAGATAATATTCTCCATAGTTTTACATATAAGGGAAGAAATACCAATGGGACTACAGTTACTAGGTCTTTGGATGGGCCACTTTTGCTATTCTGTCATTACAATGGCTATTTTTCAGCACCAATTCTGGTTATCACTGGGTGCCCTTTCAGGATCATGGGAGAGGCAGCACCTATTCTGGTACTCACCAGGTGCCCAATTCAGGGTCATGGGAGAGGCAGCACCTATTCTGGTACTTGCCAGGTGCCCAATTTAGGGGTCATGGGAGAGGCATCACCTATTCTGGTACTCACCAGTTGCCCAGTTCAGGCTCATGGGAGATGCAGCACCTATTCTGGTACTCACTGGATGCAAGGCAAGAGAAATTAATCATGAGTAGAGGACAACCCCATTACAGGATTCACAAATTTAGTCTCACACACCTACTCTTATGGGAAACATAGAGGAATGCCAATTCACCTACAGCACATCTTTGGAAAATCACCATCAACAACAACATCCTCTTTCCCATTTTGTACAAGAGGTCAAGGTGTTGTGTTAACTGCCACCATCTCTCTCTCTCTCAGTTTAATGCCACTCTCCTACCTTCTTCAACATCCATGCCTTACTGCTGCAGGTATTCTCTCAAACAATCCATCCACGTTTTTGCTGGATGCCTTTGTTTCCACTTGCCTTCTTTCCTGTCTGTCAATATTTTTTTCAGCAGATTACCTACTGCTTTTCCACACTTGTGCCTAAACCACCGTAATCTGTTCTCTTTGACCTTCTCTGCACTTGAAGCTACATGGGCTTTTCCTCTACTTTCCTCATTTCTTCCTCTGTCTCACAGTGTGCATCCTACTACCAGCCTGAGGCATTTCATCATCATCACCTCTAGCTTCCTCAGCTGCTCTGCCTTCACTGCCCAGGTATCTGTACCATACAGTAGTACTGGTCACTCACCTTACTTTTCACTTCTTTGACATTCTTCTGTCATATACTAGCCCTGGCACATGTGACAGTTGGTGACAGCCCCTCTGATCAAGACTTGACCTCCCCATTTAGACTTCCCTTCTCCTCAATCACCCCTCCCAGATACTTGAAGCTGTTGGCCTGTTTCACTGTTTTCCCTTTTATCTCAATGTTCAGTTTCTTCTGATTTCTTCCATTTGATGCCATTACAACTGTCTTATCTGTACTCACCTTCATCCCATATGCCTTCTGTTCTGCGTCACATTCCTCCTACCCTTGGCTGAAGTTCTTGTTCAGAGTCTGCCTGTAATGCCACATCATCTGTTTACAGCAACTTTATTGATCTGCATCTGTTCCCTCCATCCTGTTTGATAATGTAGTCCATCACCAGTATGAACAGCAGTGGGCTATGATCTGAACCCTGATACACACCCCCTCCCACTGGGAAGCCCTCAGTGAGACCAAACACTTTTTGTATCTTAGTCATTGGGGTCTTGTACATAGCCTGCACTGCATTTACCAATGTTTCCAGGCCTTCGAACCACCACAGAATTGCCCAAATCAGCTTTCTTGGGACCTTGTCATATGCTTCCTCTGTGCCTAAGAATGCACAGTTGGATTCTTTCCTCATCTCTAGCTTCTTCTCAAACATCTTCTCATTGCAAACATTGGGGTCAGCTGTGCATCATGATCTGAATCCAAGTGATCATTTCCCATCTTACTTTATACTAATATTCCTATACATTTATCAGTCACCCTCTTGCAGCCACCGCAGTGGTGTAGAGGGTTAATGTCCTGACTACAAGTCAGGTGATCCGGGTAAAATTACTGTCTCAGGTGACTGACAGGATGGCAGGGACGGATGGGCATGCCCATCCCAGGAGGTGAGCGGTACATAGTGTCTCTTGACAATGATCCCTATGGAGGTTGGCGGCATCTCCAAAGAAGGCATGGTTAAAATGGGTAGCAGTGGGCCTGGCTGAGCTGCTATGGAGGCTGGGCAGTATGCTGCATGCTCACTTTCCATGCCGACCTGGAACATACCCCAAAAGCCACAAAGGGGAGGGGAGAATAGAGTAGACCCTAGTAAGACCCTCTGTATGGAAACTCAGATATGCTGAGCTCCATAGTCTTTGGTCCATGACTGACCCCTGCAATTACCAGTGTAAATCTGGGTTTGGTATGTAGTGGGTGGAAGACCCAGTGCAGACAGAGCACAAGGGCTGTGAGTGTACAGATGATGGGCAGAACATGAGAAAAAATCAATCACCCCCTCCAGAGCTTTCATGCAGTGTGAAAGGAGATTGATACCCCTGTACTCCCACATTTGTGGAAGACTCCTGTTTTCATGTAATCTGACACCAGCATGCTTATTCTGCAGTCATCTGGGGTGTTTCATTCTCTTCATGCTGTAATCCCCCACTTTTTTCTGCACTTCTTCTTTAATTTGTTAACTTCCTGGACTTCTGCATTCCACCTCCAGCTGTCATTGCATTCCCTATTTCCATACCTGGCTCAGCCACATATCTGATTTATAGTCCACACATGCTGTTTAGAGACATTCCCTATTTCCATACCTGGCTCAGCCACATATCTGGTTTATAGTCCACACATGCTGTTTAGAGACATTCCCTATTTCCATACCTGGCTCAGCCACATATCTGGTTTATAGTCCACACATGCTGTTTAGAGACATTCCCTATTTCCATACCTGGCTCAGCCACATATCTGGTTTATAGTCCACACATGCTGTTTAGAGACATTCCCTATTTCCATACCTGGCTCAGCCACATATCTGGTTTATAGTCCGCACATGCTATTTTGAGACATTCCCTATTCCCATACCTGGCTCAGCCAAATATCTGGTTTATAATCCACACATGTTGTTTACAGACATTTCCTATTTCCATACCTGGCTCAGTCATATACCTGGCTTATAGTCCACACATGTTGTTTAGAGACATTGCCTATTTCCATACCTGGCTCAGCCGCATATCTGGTTTATAGTCCACACATGCTGTTTTGAGACATTCCCTATTTCCATACCTGGCTCAGCCACATATCTGGTTTATAGTCCACACGTGCTATTTAGAGACGGTCCCTATTTCCATACCTGGCTCAGCCACATATCTGGTTTATAGTCCACACATGCTGTTTTGAGAGATTTCCTATTTCCATACCTGGCTCAGTCATATATCTGGCTTATAGTCCACACATGCTCTTTTTAGACATTCCCTATTTCCATACCTGGCTCAGCCACATATCTGGTTTATAGTCCACACATGCTGTTTTGAGACATTCCCTATTTCCATACCTGGCTCAGCGAGATATCTGGTTTATAGTCCACACATGCTGTTTTGAGGCATTCCCTATTTCCATACCTGGCTCAGCCACATATCTAGTTTATAGTCCACACATGCTGTTTAGAGACGTTCCTTATTTCCATACCTGGCTCAGCCACATATCTGGTTTATAGTCCACACATGCTGTTTTGAGACATTCACTATTTCCATACCTGGCTCAGCCACATATCTGGTTTATAGTCCACACATGCTGTTTTGAGGCATTCCCTATTTCCATACCTGGCTCAGCGAGATATCTGGTTTATAGTCCACACATGCTGTTTTGAGGCATTCCCTATTTCCATACCTGGCTCAGCCACTTATCTGGTTTATAGTCCACACATGCTGTTTAGAGACATTCCCTATTTCCATACCTGGCTCAGCGAGATATCTGGTTTATAGTCCACACATGCTGTTTTGAGGCATTCCCTATTTCCATACCTGGCTCAGCCACTTATCTGGTTTATAGTCCACACATGCTGTTTAGAGACATTCCCTATTTCCATACCTGGCTCAGCGAGATATCTGGTTTATAGTCCACACATGCTGTTTTGAGGCATTCCCTATTTCCATACCTGGCTCAGCCACATATCTGGTTTATAGTCCACACATGCTGTTTTGAGACATTCCCTATTTCCATACGTGGTTCAGCCACATATCTGGTTTATAGTCCACACATGCTGTTTTGAGGCATTCCCTATTTCCATACCTGGCACAGCCACATATCTGGTTTATAGTCCGCACATGCTGTTTTGAGGCATTCCCTATTTCCATACCTGGCTCAGTCATATATCTGGTTTATAGTCCACACATGCTGTTTTGAGGCATTCCCTGTTTCCATACCTGGCTCAGCCACATATCTGGTTTATAGTCCACACATGCTGTTTAGAGACATTCCCTATTTTCATACCTGGCTCAGCCACATATCTGGTTTATAGTCCACACATGCTGTTTTGAGACATTCCCTATTTCCATACCTGGCTCAGCCACATATCTGGTTTATAGTCCACACATGCTGTTTTGAGGCATTCCCTATTTCCATACCTGGCTCAGCCACATATCTGGTTTATAGTCCACACATGCTGTTTTGAGGCATTCCCTATTTCCATACCTGGCTCAGCCACATATCTGGTTTATAGTCCACACATGCTATTTTGAGGCATTCCCTATTTCCATACCTGGCTCAGCCACATATCTGGTTTATAGTCCACACATGCTGTTTTGAGACATTCCCTATTTCCATACCTGGCTCAGCCACATATCTGGTTTATAGTCCACACATGCTGTTTTGAGACATTCCCTGTTTCCATACCTGGCTCAGCCACATATCTGGTTTATAGTCCACACATGCTGTTTTGAGGCACTGCCATTCTTTTACAACTCTACCTATTTCTTCTTCATTCTGACGTGCTAGAGCCTTAAGTAGTTCATTGAAGTCCTATGCTTTCTCTCTAGACAATTACCAGGTCTTCATCCTTGTCTCTGTTGACCTTAGAACCTTCTCTGACCACTGCTTGCAGCAGTGTAATTCCTTGAACTATTGTGCGTTCTCTCTTGTCAACTTACATGTCTTCAGCCTAGTTTCTGTTGAGCTTAGAACCTTCTCTGACCACTACTTGCAGCTGATTGTGACAACCACTACTTTATGCCGTGAGATGACTGTTTCACCGGGGATGACTTTGAAATTTCTGAATCTCTCCAGTTCCCTTTCCTTATCCTTACAAGGAGGAAGTCTACCTGAGTTGCAAGTTTTCCAACCTGGTATGTGATCTTCTGACTGTCTCACTTGTTGAACAATGTGTCGGATACAATTGAGTCATTTGCCAGACAGAAGTCTAGAATGACTTTTCTTTCTCCACCCAATGTGGACCCAGGCAGTCCTCACCTCCTGCTGTGTCTCTCCTGATATGTGCATTCAAGTCTTTCATCATCAACACTAATTCATGTTCATAGGTTCATACTAGGCTAAAGACAATCAGGGCCTTTATAAGCCTAGCTGTGCAGTCCAACCCAGTTGTGTCCCTTTGTATCACTGGTGTGTATTAACATGGTGACAGAGAATGGATGGGAAACAAGTTCATGGTTACTAGGCATTAAGTCCTGGAGACTTTTAACGAGTCTACACAAATTTACAATTACTCTAAAGCACTGTCTCATTAAATGAGCTGCTCAATGTCACACAGCAAGTAAATGACGGTGGAAAGATTCAAACCCTGCACCCTTGTCACACAAAGCAGCTCATTAGCAAGCTGGAGCTCTAGTCCTCTGAGCCACTGTCAGAGTCCTGCCAGTGTTTGATCACAATCTACCAAAGTAGCTACAATGTGAGTCATTCTTGTAGCCTAAATCACCACAAATGTTTTATAACCATGGTTCAGTACCATTATTGGTTGATACAAAGTGTCTTTGATGACTTCTTTTCCAGGTTTGGAAATCACTACTATGATACCCCACTTCCATTACTCTATGATCTCCTCGCCTTGTAAAATCTCATTAAACAATACCATTATTAATTGTTAGACACCTCTCTTCCATAATTCTAAGGGAATCTCATCTCAGTGATTTCTTTCTCTCTCTTGTTTTTGTCTAGTTATTATTTCACACACCACTTCGATTGTCTCTTGTTGTAAACTTTCCCTTTGAGTATCAGTCAACTAGGGTATAGTTCTCTCCTCTATAAAATCCTACATTGCCTGTCTCTTTGAATCACTTTGTTCTTTGCTTAAGTATAATTTTTCCATAGTAAGTCAAGAAAGCTCACTGTATTTCCTCTTCCTCATATACCCACTCCTGGCTATCCTCAGCCCATCTTTTCTGTATCACTCTGTCAACTTTCTGTTGCCTAGGTCTACTGCCAGGACTCTAATTGCTCTGGGTGTATCTGTGTTGATTAACTCACTAGATGCTATTTGTTGTGATGGTATTCTACAGTCTTTGTATTTTTGTAGTAGCGTTTTTGCTTTTTTCAGCTGCCTTTCTTCCTCCCCCAAATTTACATTGGAGTTACTTTATCTCTGCCTGCCTGTACCTCCCCTGCAGTCTCACCTCCGCCTGCCTAACATGTATGTCTTTTATTACCGCCTTCTTAATCTGCTCTTCTATCACCTCCATTCTCCCGCCATGACTCTCCTCCTGTGTAAGATTCTCCCCCAAATTTACATTGGAGTTACTTTATCTCTGCCTGTCTGTAACTCCCCTGCAGTCTCACCTCCGCCTGCCTAACATGTATGTCCTTTATTACCGCCTTCTTAATCTGCTCTTCTATCACCTCCATTCTCCCGCCATAACTCTCCTCCTGTGTAAGATTCTCCCCCAAATTTACATTGGAGTTACTTTATCTCTGCCTGTCAGTAACTCCCCTGCAGTCTCACCTCCGCCTGCCTAACATGTATGTCCTTTATTACCGCCTTCTTAATCTGCTCTTCTATCACCTCCATTCTCCCGCCATGACTCTCCTCCTGTGTAAGATTCTCCCCCAAATTTACATTGGAGTTACTTTATCTCTGCCTGTCTGTAACTCCCCTGCAGTCTCACCTCCGCCTGCCTAACATGTATGTCCTTTATTACCTCCTTCTTAATCTGCTCTTTTATCACCTCCATTCTCCTGCTCTGACATCTTCCATTTTTTCTAGTGTTCTTTTCAAACCTCCCTACAACCATGAGCTGAAGTTGGCATCTTCTAGCCGATTCATGGGAAATCATTGATGTGTCTTCCTTCTCTCTGCCTCCCCCCATCAATAAGGCAAACTTTACTAAAGTTCGGTCTGACTAGAGCAGTGGACACACTTTCACATCCTTGAACTGCCTCACTTTTTCAAGCACTTTATCTGTTCTTGACCATCTCCTCCATTTATGACCAAAATAAGTGTAACCTTCATCTTCCTTATGCACCCTATTAGTGCAGACATTATCCAAGCTCGTTGTTTTTTTAATAACTTCTTCCCATCTCATTTTCAGCAATCTATATATTCCCTCTCTCCTCCATTTGTCTCTTTTGGGACCAAAATCATATTCTAGTCTCCTGCCACATATCTGGTTTATAGTCCACACATGCTGTTTTGAGGCATTCCCTATTTCCATACCTGGCTCAGCGAGATATCTGGTTTATAGTCCACACATGCTGTTTTGAGACGTTCCTTATTTCCATACCTGGCTCAGCCACATATCTGGTTTATAGTCCACACATGCTGTTTTGAGGCATTCCCTATTTCCATACCTGGCACAGCCACATATCTGGTTTATAGTCCACACATGCTGTTTAGAGACATTCCCTATTTCCATACGTGGTTCAGCCACATATCTGGTTTATAGTCCACACATGCTGTTTAGAGACATTCCCTATTTCCATACGTGGTTCAGCCACATATCTGGTTTATAGTCCACACATGCTGTTTTGAGGCATTCCCTATTTCCATACCTGGCTCAGCCACATATCTGGTTTATAGTCCACACATGCTGTTTTGAGGCATTCCCTATTTCCATACCTGGCTCAGCCACATATCTGGTTTATAGTCCACACATGCTGTTTTGAGGCACTGCCATTCTTTTACAACTCTACCTATTTCTTCTTCATTCTGAGGTGCTAGAGCCTTAAGTAGTTCATTGAAGTCCTATGCTTTCTCTCTAGACAATTACCAGGTCTTCATCCTTGTCTCTGTTGACCTTAGAACCTTCTCTGACCTCTGCTTGCAGCAGTGTAATTCCTTGAACTATTGTGCGTTCTCTCTTGTCAACTTACATGTCTTCAGCCTAGTTTCTGTTGAGCTTAGAACCTTCTCTGACCACTACTTGCAGCTGATTGTGACAACCACTACTTTATGCCGTGAGATGACTGTTTCACCGGGGATGACTTTGAAATTTTTGAATCTCTACAGTTCCCTTTCCTTACAAGGAGGAAGTCTACCTGAGTTGCAAGTTTTCCAACCTAGTATGTGATCTTCTGACTGTCTCACTTGTTGAACAGTGTGTTGGATACAATTGAGTCATTTGCCAGACAGAAGTCTAGAATGACTTTTCTTTCTCCACCCATGTGGACCCAGGCAGTCCTCACCTCCTGCTGTGTCTCTCCTGATATGTGCATTCAAGTCTTTCATCATCAACACCAATTCATGTTCATAGGTTCATACTAGGCTAATGACAATCAGGGCCTTTATAAGCCTAGCTGTGCAGTCCAACCCAGTTGTGTCCCTTTGTATCATTGGTGTGTATTAACATGGTGACAGAGAAAGGATGGGAAACAAGTTCATGGTTACTAGGCATTAAGTCCTGGAGACTTTTAAGGAGTCTAGACAAATTTACAATTACTCTAAAGCAATGTCTCATTAAATGAGCTGCTCAATGTCACACAGCAAGTAAATGACGGTGGAAAGATTCAAACCCTGCACCCTTGTCACACAAAGCAGCTCATTAGCAAGCTGGAGCTCTAGTCCTCTGAGCCACTGTCAGAGTCCTGCCAGTGTTTGATCACAATCTACCAAAGTAGCTACAATGTGAGTCATTCTTGTAGCCTAAATCACCACAAATGTTTTATAACCATGGTTCAGTACCATTATTGGTTGATACAAAGTGTCTTTGATGACTTCTTTTCCTGGTTTGGAAATCACTACTATGATACCCCACTTCCATTACTCTATGATCTCCTCGCCTTGTAAAATCTCATTAAACAATACCGTTATTAATTGTTAGACACCTCTCTTCCATAACTAAGGGAATCTCATCTCAGTGATTTCTTTCTCTCTCTTGTTTTTGTCTAGTTATTATTTCACACACCACTTCAATTGTCTCTTGTTGTAAACTTTCCCTTTGAGTATCAGTCAACTAGGGTATAGTTCTCTCCTCTATAAAATCCTACATTGCCTGTCTCTTTGAATCACTTTGTTCTTTGCTTAAGTATAATTTTTCCATAGTAAGTCAAGAAAGCTCACTGTATTTCCTCTTCCTCATATACCCACTCCTGGCTATCCTCAGCCCATATTTTCTGTATCACTCTGTCAACTTTCTGTTGCCTAGGTCTACTGCCAGGACTCTAATTGCTCTGGGTGTATCTGTGTTGATTAACTCACTAGATGCTATTTGTTGTGATGGTATTCTACAGTCTGTATTTTTGTAGTAGCTTTTTTGCTTTTTATCAGCTGCCTTTCTTCCTCCCCCAAATTTACATTGGAGTTACTTTATCTCTGCCTGCCTGTAACTCCCCTGCAGTCTCACCTCCGCCTGCCTAACATGTATGTCCTTTATTACCGCCTTCTTAATCTGCTCTTCCATCACCTCCATTCTCCCGCCATGACTCTCCTCCTGTGTAAGATTCTCCCCCAAATTTACATTGGAGTTACTTTATCTCTGCCTGTCTGTAACTCCCCTGCAGTCTCACCTCCGCCTGCCTAACATGTATGTCCTTTATTACCGCCTTCTTAATCTGCTCTTTTATCACCTCCATTCTCCCGCCATGACTCTTCTCCTGTGTAAGATTCTCCCCCAAATTTACATTGGAGTTACTTTATCTCTGCCTGTCTGTAACTCCCCTGCAGTCTCACCTCCGCCTGCCTAACATGTATGTCCTTTATTACCGCCTTCTTAATCTGCTCTTCTAGCACCTCCATTCTCCCGCCATGACTCTCCTCCTGTGTAAGATTCTCCCCCAAATTTACATTGGAGTTACTTTATCTCTGCCTGTCTGTAACTCCCCTGCAGTCTCACCTCTGCCTGCCTAACATGTATGTCCTTTATTACCTCCTTCTTAATCTGCTCTTTTATCACCTCCATTCTCCTGCTCTGACATCTTCCATTTTTTCTAGTGTTCTTTTCAAACCTCCCTACAACCATGAGCTGAAGTTGGCATCTTCTAGCCGATTCATGGGGAATCATTGATGTGTCTTCCTTCTCTCTGCCTCCCCCCATCAATAAGGCAAACTTTACTAAAGTTCGGTCTGACTAGAGCAGTGGACACACTTTCACATCCTTGAACTGCCTCACTTTTTCAAGCACTTTATCTGTTCTTGACCATCTCCTCCATTTATGACCAAAATAAGTGTAACCTTCATCTTCCTTATGCACCCTATTAGTGCAGACATTATCCAAGCTCGTTGTTTTTTTAATAACTTCTTCCCATCTCATTTTCAGCAATCTATATATTCCCTCTCTCCTCCATTTGTCTCTTTTGGGACCAAAATCATATTCTAGTCTCCTGCCAAAACTAACACACCTTCTGTAAGTCCTATTATTTAAAAAAATGCTTTTCTCAGATCAGCAATATTTTGTTTGGGCTAATTGTATATAGATATTGTCAAGTGTGCTCCCCTATATTTCCCTACCATCCTACCATACAGCCTTCTTCATCCTCCATTCTGCCTTCCTCTTCGGTCAGTAAGTGCCTGTTCATTAGCATAGTTACTGCTCTCTTTCTAGCATTTCTGTAATTTGCATGGCCCATCACCCTGTATCCTTTTCTGTTTAGTTTCTCACGTTCTTGGGCAGTTAAATGTGTCTCCTGAATAATGGCTATTTGTGTATCTTCTTTCTTGATCACAATCCTTATCCTATCCACTTTAGATGGATTCATTACACCATTGGCATTCCAGCTCAGAAGCCTTTGCACCTGTTTTTTTTTCTTGCTGCATTACGCAGTTTCTGCCTTTCCATCCCTCTTTTACTCTCGGTCTCGCACTGTTTCCCATATACATTACAGCGATCACCCTAATACATGAGTGTTCCACCTTAGCCTCCTCGTATGTGCTATGTGCACGGCATGTTTATCTCCCCAGCCTGTGCGGGGGAAGGGATAATGGAGGATAGAGAAGGCTGTACGTTGGGTGGGGGGAATACAGGGGAACGCACTTGACAATAACATCTATATACAATCAGCCCATGGCAACATTTGCTGATCTGATGAAAACATGCTGAAAATAATAGGATCT
This sequence comes from Protopterus annectens, assembly GCF_019279795.1. Lineage (NCBI taxonomy): Eukaryota > Metazoa > Chordata > Ceratodontiformes > Protopteridae > Protopterus > Protopterus annectens. Next base: position 1,191,040,443 of record NC_056737.1, read on the forward strand.
GTTCTGATCACTGTATTTATTTTTCTAGCACCAGGAGTGCACATATTGTGGGCCTTCCTCTCTATCCTAAATTGATTTTTTTTCTCTTGATTTCCTGCTATTATTTCAAACAATGTGAAATCTGAAGCTCATGTTTCCCCTCTTGAATCCCCTCTGTTCTCACACTTCATTTTTACTGCCCCTCTGCAGGGTGATGCCCTATATCACTATTGCAGTATTTTTTACTATAGGGATCTCCCACCAGGGCAGAATGATGTTCGGACAGTATACCAAGGCCTTATGATTGTGTATGTGCTGTGCATCACACATATACTCCCCATACAGGATGTAGGGCTTAAAAGTTAAGTACATATGCCTTTATTATTCAATGCTTGGAATGCCTTGTTGCTGTGCCAAATACCTAGCTGTCAGATAAGTGCCCTGTTGGGGTTTTTTTTCTTGGTCTTATATTTTATTTTTCTTACCTAGAGGCCATGTCATCCAATAAATGAAGATGTCTGTGTGGGAAGCAGATTCCCCATGAAGATCATTATGAACAGTGTTTCTTTTGTTTGGGTGCCTCCCATGACCATACCTCTTGTAGCATCTGTAAGGCATTTGTGCCTAAGACACTTAAAAGCCATTTGCCTTCCCAGGCATTTAGCTTTAAAACCAATGACTTAAACAATTAGCGCAGGGTAGCATTGTGGAATACATTAACCTCCAGATACTTCCACTTAGTAAGAAGAAGACCAAGAATTCTTGACCAGCTTCTTTAGCTGTAAAGCCTTCACCGGATGTCACACTAGAAGTTGGTAAATCCATGTAGGCCTTTCAACATGTACATTAGATTCATCTGCCATGACCACATAGGAGGCCGGCATTGATCCATCTTTTCACATGTCCTTTGAGGCTTTGCAGGCATCTGCTCTGGATGTCATTGGGGAACCTCAGTTGATTATCATGGAGAGTCCTAGTGGGGTTCTTCAGATATTGGTCAGGGAGGAAGTTCCGGGTACTCTTACTGAATCTTGTGAAGGGTCAGAACCTCTGATATTTGTTAGGGCTGACATCCCTTCCAAGAAAATACATAAGATGAAGCATTTTTCGTCCATCCTAAGAATCCTAAAAGGGAAAGGCAAGAGTTTACAGGGCTTGTTTTCTGCCTTGAAGCTTCAGTGCCTGCTCCTCCTTAGACTTCTGTCTCTTCTAAATGGCCTATAGAACTGGATTCCTTGGATGAGGATTCAGAGTCTGATGAGGGGTCTTTGTCCTATTTTTTATAGATGCCTTCACCTTTGGCTTATGGTTCTGATGTGGAGGAGTCTATTAGCACTGAGTCTCCTTTTGAGGAATTGTCCTTTGGGGGCACAATTGCTAGGATAATGGAATATTTTAACTGGGATTCTTCTCAAGTGTCTGATATACAGAAGAGATATTATGGGTTGCATCAGGTAGATACTCCTAAACTATCTGTAGTTCCTCCTGTGATACTACAGGTGGATACTCCTAAACCATCTGCAGTACCTCCTGTATTACTACAGGTGGATACTCCTAAACCATCTGCAATTCCTAGTTTGTTACTAGAGGTGGGTACTCCTAAACCATCTGCAGTTTCTCCTGTGTTACTACAGGTGAATGCTCCTAAACCATTTGCAGTTCCTCTTATGTTGACTGCCTTGTTAGACACTTTCATTGCTGCTTCCACGTTGCCTGATTATCAGCCTCTTGCTCCTAAGAAACCTGATAGGTTCTATAATGTCCCTGAAGATTGTCAGTTTTTATTTGTGTCCTTCCACTGATCCTGCTGTGGTGTCTGTCTCTTCTAACAAACCTTCCGAGCTCTTGCCCTCTTCCAAACTTTTACCTTCTGATAAGGATTAGAAGGCAATGGAGAAGATTGATAAGAAGGTTTGCAGTGCTTCTATGGAGAAGATTGATAAGAAGGTTTGCAGTGCTTCTATGGAGAAGATTGATAAGAAGGTTTGCAGTGCTTCTATGGAGAAGATTGATAAGAAGGTTTGCAGTGCTTCTATGGAGAAGATTGATAAGAAGGTTTGCAGTGCTTCTATGGAGAAGATTGATAAGAAGGTTTGCAGTGCTTCTATGGAGAAGATTGATAAGAAGGTTTGCAGTGCTTCTATGGAGAAGATTGATAAGAAGGTTTGCAGTGCTTCTACTATGGACCTTAGAGCTATAAATTACCAGCCCCACATGACCAGGTATGCCCTAATCTTCATTACTCAGGCTTGTCAAATTATGTCTGACCTCTCTGATTCTGAAGGCATAGCTGTCCTCAAGCATAGGCCAACTAGGCAGCTGTCTAGACTGCTGCTCAAGCAGGGGTGGTTTTCCAGATGTGGATACTCTACAAAAGGGCCTTACAGAAACAGATGCTTGGTGCCAGACCCATGGGCTCAAGCTCAATGCCAAGAAATGTATAGTTATCCCCTTTGGGAAAAAATATGTACCCGTGAATTACCATATATGTGGCAGTACACTAAACACTGAAAGTGTGATAAGAGACTTAGGGACACAGGTGGACAGTGGTCTCACCTTCAATAGCCACATCACCACAACAGTCAGGAAATCCTTCTATGTGGCACACCTCATCACTAACGGTTTTTCATCCAGAAAAAAGGAGGTCATTGTCCCACTGTACTCATCCCTCATTAAACCCATTATAGAATACAATGCCCCATTTGGTATGTACCTCTCAAGATATCTGCAACAACTGGAAAGGCCACAGAAATACCTCACTAATCACAGGCCTAAAGCAGATGCCCTATGCTGACCGCTTTAAAAAACTCCAGCTATACTCGGTCACATATCATCTACTCTGAGGCAATCTCTGCTTAACATACAAGGCCATGTCAAACCCAGAGCTGTTGGACATGCTACACTTAAAGAAATCCCAATCCCTCAGAGCCACATGCTCTAGGGATCTAAACCTTGCCATCACAATAAACAAAACATGCTGGAGGGATAGGTTCCTGACCTAGAGATTCCCCAGACTCTGGAATAGACTGCCCATACATGTCAAGCAGAGTGCCTCTTTGGCCCTCTTCAAAAGGAACCTTGATGATTGGACGGGAGAAAGGAAATTCACCCCTGGGATCATGGCAGTCACCCTGCTAGACAGGGGTCCAGGGAAGTAAATAGTGTGGGAAGAAATACCCAGGGAATTTTTATGGCTAGGCTTGTATAGGCCCTAGGGCTGATAGCCTAGTACCAACCTATGAGTCTGGATGGTGGAGGTAGACCAGGATGGGGGGGCAGAAAGTAGTGTGGGGGAGGGGGCACTGTGGAGCCTTTTTGCCTAAGGCATGAGTTGACCTCAGACCGGCCCTGTCTGAAGGATTATCTAGTGGCTCACCACTCTATCAATTGTAGCTATGATGCTGCCGATGCCTCTTCTAGGGCTGTGGTTTTGGTGTCTGTCATAAGGGGTTATACTTGGCATCTTCTCTAGACTTTGCCTGAGGATATTAAGGTCACGTTGTTGGAATCTCCTTTTTAAGTCTTTTCAAGAGAAAGGCATAGGCTTGCAGGACATTAAACATATTTTGTCTCAACTACCCCTCAGTTCCAAAGGAATTATCCTTCTAGATCTGCTTTTGTCTGCAGGCATCCCATCCTGGCCTCCCAGGTAAGTATGGGAGATGCATAGAGTAAGGTGATGATTAGTTGGGAATTGGCAATAAAGATTCTAGCAGTCTTGGTGAGGTATAGGTTCTCTACTAAGGCTTCTCAGACTTCTGTGGCCCAGAAGCCTCCTTCATCTGATAACACTGCTTCTCTTTGACAATTTGCTCCCCCTCCTTCTCTTAGATCACATTTCTTTGTTCCCTTCAGCTTTTTCTTTGTCTTCCAAGTTGGCTTCTCATTACTTCAGACTTTTGAGTTCTTTCTGTTATCAGTCAGGGTTACTTCATGGTATGGAAGTCTCTCTCTCTGTTTTTGGGGATTCCTCAACCTCTTCTAGAGCAAATTCCTCATTTCCCAGAGTTCCTAGGGTCCCTGGTGACCCGAGGAAAAATTCAACCTGTTCCCCTCCCCCTCCCCAAGTGGGAAAGGGTTTTTATTCCAGGATGTTCCTGGTTCCATAAAAGAAGTGCACTTAAGACATATTCTGGATCTCTCCCTGGTCAACACTTTTTTCAAGATCCCCTCGTTTTGAATGTTTTCACTTCAAACTCTGTTTCCTGTTTTAGTTTCTCAGGCTCTTCTGGTGTCTTTGGATCTGAAGAATGCTTGCCTTCATTTATTTATTTATTTACATTTGTTTACCAGGAAATTCTGGCTGGACACAGGTCCTTTTTCAGTGGAGGCCTGAGTAGAAAAGCTATACAGATTTTTATATGAGTAATATACAATAAATAATAAGGATGATGGCACATAGTACAGGAGAAATCAGTTGGTACAGTTATAGTTATAGTCAAGAGTAATAAATTTAAACAATACAAACTGCCATAAATTTAAGCAATAAAGCTGCTTAACGTTACACAGCACTAATAGGGTAAAAGCTGACAGTATACAGTAGTAATAGGCTGATTTATACTAACTAAGCAGAGAGCTAGTATATAGTAACTAAGTTAGTTAGACTGAACTGGAGGGTGAGAGCAAACAGAGCAAAGGATTGGGGGTATTTAGTTGGAGTTTGGGCAAGGACAGAGTCAGTGAATGTTTAGGTACAATTTAAGTGCAGTTTTGAAGTGACTTCTGGAAGTTAGAGTAGTGATGGTTGGGGGAAGGTTGTTCCAAAGCTTGGATATGACACAGGAAAATAGGGCTTCTCCTGCTCAGTTTTTGGCTTGGGTGATCTGGTGGAGATTTTTGTTGCTAGAGCGTAGGGGTCTGGAGGATTGGTAGGATTGCAGGAGTGTTTAAAGTGGTTGTATTTTGAGTGGGTCGTTTACTATTTTGTCGGCAAAGGAGAGGTGATTTAGGTGAAGGAATTGTGGGAGCCATTCTAGTTCTCTAAGGGAGACACAGTGGTGGCTGCAGTAGGGAGCACTAGTGGCAAATTTTGTGGCTTTGTTGTAGCATGTCTCTAGTTTAAGTCTGATTGTCTAAGATTAGTAAGTATGGGAGATGCATAGAGTAAGCAGATGATTAGTTGAGAATTGGCAATAGAGATTCTAGCAGTCTTGGTGAGGTAGTGGTTGTTTCTATATCAGGCGCAGACTCTTTTGTGAACTTTTTTTTTACTGTAAGAGATATATGTGGGTGTCAAATTTGAGATTGGTGTTAATCTCCACACCGAGTAGTTTGGTGTGAACTGATGGTGAGATGGAGATATTGTCTTTGGCAGATATATTAAAATTCATATCCCTAGTCATCCTCTTTTCAGGATGTTTTTATGTTTCTCTGTTTCTTCCTTTTATTTTCAGCTCTCTGCTTTGCTGTTTGGCCTCTGTAATGGCCCAAGAGTATTCAGAAAATGCCTAGATCCTGTTATTGCTTTCTGAAGGCTCCAAGGCATTCATATTTTTCCTTAGCTAGATAGCTAGACAACCTGCTGCTTCAGGCACCCTCTCCCAGTTGCCTGATACATGATCTGGAGCTCACCATCTCTCTTCTTCAAAGTCTGGGGTTCACTATCAACTTCCAAAAGTCTGTCCTGACTCCCTGTTATGATCCTGAGAGGGAGTTTGTTCTGAATCCCTCTCAGAATCATGTGTTTCTGGGATGCAGGATTCAGACTGTGCCTTTGTTGGCCTCTATTCCACCTACAAAAGTTTTGTTATTGATGGCCTTCTTTCAATCTCTTCTTCCGCTGACTGCCATTACAGCCATTCTTCAGGCCTTGGGATTCATGGCCTCTTCTATTCCAATGCTGTCTCTTTCTAGACTGCATATGTGGAAGCTTAAATGGTACCTCAAGTCATTTTGGCAGCCCATTGAATTTCAGTATACCTGTCCTTCCTTGTCTAAAGAAGGAATTAAAGCGGTGGATTCAACAGTTTGCTCTCAATCCAGGCCTGTCTTTCAGCCTTCAGTCCCTTCTCAAGAAGTATTCACTGATGCCTCAGACATGGGGTGGTTGATTATGTGGTTATCTGAAATTTCAGGGTGTCTGCTCCCCCATCAGAAGTCAGACCATATCAGCATCAAAGAGATGAGAGCTATAATTCTGGCCCTTCAAGCTTTTCATCCCATGTTCTCTCTAGGACCCTTGAAGGTGTACACAGACAGTGCTACAGTGATGGGGTATGTAACAAGCAGGGAGGCACAAAACCTTACCTCCTTCAGGCTTAGAAGGTGGCTCTCAGTTATTATTTAATTCTTCAGGTACTTTACATTCCTTCAGAGCACAGTCTAGTGTTGGGTTCTTGGAGCAGGTCCAAAACAGAGGATAACGAATGGAGGTATCAAAGAGACGTATTTCTGTACATTGTCCATCAATGGGGTATTCCTCCGGTAGTTGTTTTTGCCTCCAACTCTGAACAGGCAGCTCTCTCTCTTCTGTTCCAGACTACCATGCCATCTGGCATTGAAGATGGATACAGTCTCTTTTCCTTGGAAGGAGATGTTTCTTTATACTTTCTCTCCTCTACCTCTACTTCCAGGACTCCTGCAGAAGATTCATCTGGTCTCTCCAAAAGTCTTGCTAGTGACTCCCTTTTATTTTTTAAACAAACAAGAAAGCACTGATTTAGATCAGAAGCCAAGCACCGGACAGCTCTGTGTAAAATCCAAAGTTTATTAAAACGAAGACACTATGTAAAAAGCTAACAAACCAACGCGTTTTTCGTCTATACACCAGACTTCATCAGACAAAAGAAACAGAATCAAGACTCTCTCTCTATATATATATATATATATATATATATATATATATAGACAAAAAGTTCAAATTATCCAATAAAAATACATCTCATGAATATGTAACATATGCGTATAAAGTGAAATGACTGACTCGATAATTAACACATTTCCCTTCTATCATAACCCTACAATAAATTCTGTTAAAATAATCACACCTAAACTTCCAAAGAAGAATTTATAGTCCTAATCTTATGTATAAAAATGTTGAAACTGTAATAAATAGTCATGACAGATATATTAAAACTCAGGAAGAAGTGAATTATCAAACAGCTCTAACACCAAAAATCCAATCTTTACACAATATTCCCATCAAGTGGCCACAATAAGGATGACATGAAGATGCACAAAGGTAAATCTAAATGTAGTAAATATACTGAATATAATAAATATATGTGTATATAACATTTGTAAATAAATATATAAGTGAATGGTGTGTGAATGGATGAGACTCCATGAATATATAAATAAATAAATGAATAAATAAATAGATATTGGTAAAATAGGTATAATACATATTATAAAAATGTGGTATAATACATATAAAAATTGTAAATATCTTCCACTTGCAATGAACAATATATAGCGTACATATAAATAATTCTAATATATAAATCTATGAAAATTTTTTATATATAAAAAAGAAACAATGTAATAAAAATAGAAACAATGTAATAAAAATAGATGGATTAACAAATGTATAAATATTAATTTACCTAATTAAAGTCTATCAGCCCTCATCTTTAAGACCGGTGCTAGGGAAACATTGTCATTTAAACCTGGGAACCTATTGGCTTCCAAAATAATCTGCCAATATAGTTCCCGATATTCGATCTTAGTTTCCCATAAACCACCCCTCTCGTCTTTCTGAACTTCTTCTATAATAAAAAACGTATATTTGGCTAGGGGACAGGTATTGGTGTGCTTATATAATGCATTGGTAGCTTTTTTGTTTTTTATATCATTAATATGTTCATATATTCTTCTTCTAATCTTCCTCTCTGTCTTACCTACGTAAAAACTGGAGCAAATTCTACATATAGCAATATATACCACTCCAAGAGAATCACAGGTACTGTGAGTTTTACCTATAATTTCTTTTCCCCTAGCCTCAATAAAAACACTCCGGGTGTCAGCCATCCAAGGACATTAAGAACACATCTTACATGGAAATGTGCCGTGGCATTTCATTGTTTTCTTTTTTTCATTATGTTGTGGCAACAGCCAATCTTTAATATTACGTCCTCTTCTAAAAGTAATCTTAAGAGGTACGTTATCTTTTAAACTAAGATCACTTATTCTAGTAAATTTGTCCCATTCTTTTTCAAAAACTTTTTGAATGGTAGCAGCATCTCCACTAAAATCTGTAATAAAAGCCCTATTGTAATGCTTGACAGTATTCTTAGGGCTATCGATAGGCTCTACCTTAGTTATGTGGCCAGTATTGATTAAGCTATTAGCCTCTTTACCCAAAATGGATTGAAATCTATTCCCTCTACCTCTATTAACTTCATCTTTAATTTTCATTATAAATTCTAAAGGATATCCCCTTTACAAAAACATTTGGACCAAAAACTCACTTTCTTCAACAAAATCTAAATCATCAGATGTCATGTAAAGTGTAAATAACAGTTGGAAAAGGTTTTCTTCCTGAATACTTTTGACTTAAAGTAATTTTCCTCCTTAATCAGTGTAACATCCAAATAATTCATTTCTTTAAAACCAATTTCATGAGTGAATTTTAAAAAATTATTAGTATTGTATAGTAAAAGGGTTACAATAATAACAATACAATAATAACAAAGAATTACATATGATTGACGAAGACAATTTGGACCCTTTAGAATTTACACCCCTCCAGAGGTCAGAAAGAATAAAGAATCAGAGGGAAGGGAATTTTCAGCAGAATGGATGGAGGGGGAGGAGATATGTTGTCTCAATGACACAAAGTTTTCTTTTGCTCAAAGTTTTAAACAGACAGTATGTGTAGACGGTGTGGAGATGTTTTGTGATGAGAGTTTTTTTTAATTCTGTAGTTTGCACCTGCAATGAGTTTAGTAATTTATATATTTTTAACTACACAGAATTAAATATTAATAATGTATACTTTAGCTTGTTTTCCAAGGGGTTGAATTTTGTCCTTAGAACAAAATGTGACATCAGTAAACTTGTGATTGATTTAAAAATGTTTTTAAGAAAAATTAATTTTGAACTGATTTTTGGTGGAGGTGAATTATGTGGTGAAACGTCCAAAGAATTAAAAAAGAAAAGTATTTGGAACCCCCCTATCCATGCACAACTAAGGAATGTTGAGAATTTAGTTGAGAATGAGTTAAGACAGGCAGGTAAGAAAAATAAATTTGCATCAAACCTTTCATCTACTGAATACGAGTTATTGCAAAAGTTAAGGGGAATGCTAACCTAAGAGTGATGAATAACATTATGTATGAAGCAAAAATGTTTAACATTTTACTTGATATGTCTAAATATGGAAACGTATCCAGAAATGAAATACATATTTGGTACAGAAGAATTTACTCAACACTATATGACCTGATTTTGGAAGGATTTTTTGACCAAGATTTATTTGACTTTTTTTACAATGATAAGCCTAAAATTCCTTCCATTTTCGGGATTCCAAAAGTCCATAAAAATTTCATGGACTCTCCTTTATGCCCCATAGTAGCTGCTGAACGTTCAGAAATTTCTCCCCTAGCTAGATATATTGATGTAAAATTGAAAAAATCAATGATGAAAGGTATTTCATTCCTGAAAGATTCTTGGGACTTTTTGTACAATGTAAAAGAGGATATGTTTGATAAAGATTAAATTTTTGTGACTATTGATGTGGTGGACCTTTTTGGTTCTATACCACATGATGTAGGCCTTGAATGGTTTGAAGAAGCCATTAGGTTCTTTGGTGATTTAACTGATAATGAAACATACACTTGTATGCTATTAATGGAAATGGTTCTAAAACACTATATATTTTTTCAAGGAGAGTATTTTCAACAAAGAAGTGGTGTAGCGATGGGGGCAAGATGTGTCCCTGTCTATGCCAATATGGTTTTAAACACCTGGGAAATTAACTTTATCCATGATAGTGTATATAAAGACTGTTGGTGACTATACAAATGGTACATGGACGATATAGTTATATTATGGAAAGATACTAAAGAAAGGCTAGATGAATTTATACATTACATCAACAATACTACTAATTTTTTAAAATTCACTCATGAAATTGGTTTTAAACAAATTAATTATTTGGATGTTACACTGATTAAGGATGAAAATTACTTTAAGTCAAAAGTATTCAGGAAGAAAACCTTTTCCAACTGTTATTTGTACTTTACTAGTGGACACCCAATTCACCAGAAAAGAAGTATTGTGAAAGGTCAGTTTGTGAGAATTTCGAGAATGACATCTGATGATTTAGATTTTGTTGAAGAAAGTGAGTTTTTGGTCCAAATGTTTTGGAAAGGGGATATCCTTTAGAATTTATAATGAAAATTAAAGATGAAGTTAATAGAGGTAGAGGGAATAGATTTCAATCCATTTTGGGTAAAGAGGCTAATAGCTTAATCAATACTGGCCACATCACTAAGGTAGAGCCTATCGATAGCCCTAAGAATACTGTCAAGCATTACAATAGGGCTTTTATTACAGATTTTAGTGGAGATGCTGCTACCATTCAAAAAGTTTTTGAAAAAGAATGGGACAAATTTACTAGAATAAGTCATCTTAGTTTAAAAGATAACGTACCTCTTAAGATTACTTTTAAAAGAGGACGTAATATTAAAGATTGGCTGTTGCCACAACATAATGAAAAAAAGAAAACAATGAAATGCCACGGCACATTTCCATGTAAGATGTGTTCTCAATGTCCTTGGATGGCTGACACCCAGAGTGTTTTTATTGAGGCTAGGGGAAAAGAAATTATAGGTAAAACTCACAGTACTTGTGATTCTTTTGGAGTGGTATATATTGCTATATGTAGAATTTGCTGCAGTTTTTATGTAGGTAAGACAGAGAGGAAGATTAGAAGAAGAATATATGAACATATTAATGATATAAAAAACAAAAAAGCTACCAATGCATTATATAAGCACACCATTACCTGTCCCCTAGCCAAATATACGTTTTTTATTATAGAAGAAGTTCAGAAAGATGAGAGGGGTGGCTTATGGGAAACTAAGATCGAATATCGGGAACTATATTGGCAGATTATTTTGGAAGCCAATAGGTTCCCAGGTTTAAATGACAATGTTTCCCTAGCACCGGTCTTAAAAATGAGGGCTGCTACACTTTAATTAGGTAAATTAATATTTATACATGTGTTAACCCATCTATTTTTATTACATTGTTTCTATTTTTATTACATTGTTTCTTTTTTATATATAAAAAAATTTCATAGATCTATATATTAGAATTATTTATATGTACGCTATATATTGTTCATTGCAGGTGGAAGATATTTACAATTTTTATATGTATTATACCTATTTTTACCAATATCTATTTATTTATTCATTTATTTATTTATATATTCATGGAGTCTCATCCATTCACACACCATTCACTTATATATTTATTTACAAATTTTATATACGCATATATTTATTATATTCACTATATTTACTACATTTAGATTTACCTTTGAGCATCTTCATGTCATCCTTATTGTGGCCACTTGATGGGAGTGTTGTGTAAAGATTGGATTTTTGGTGTTAGAGCTGTTTGATAATTCACTGAGTTTTAATATATCTGTCATGACTATTTATTATAGTTTAAACATTTTTATACATAAGATTAGGACTATAAATTCTTCTTTGGAAGTTTAGGTGTGATTATTTTAACATAAATTATTTTAGGGTTATGATAGCAGGGAAATGTGTTAATTATCGAGTCAGTCATTTCACATTATATGCATATGTTACATATTCATGAGATGTATTTTTATTGGATAATTTGAATTTTTTGTCATTTTATATATATATATATATATATATATATATATATATATATATATATATATATAAAAATATATATATATATATATATATATATAGAGAGAGAGAGAGAGAGTCTTGATTCTGTTTCTTTTGTCTGATGAAGTCTGGTGTATAGACGAAAAACGCGTTGGTTTGTTAGCGTTTTACGTATTGTCTTTGTTTTAATAAACTTTGGATTTTACACAGAGCTGTCCGGTGCTTGGCTTCTCCTCTAAATCAGTGCTTTCTTGTTTGTTTACTAGTTTTTGGATTTGCACTGTTCTTCTACATTTTGGGTTCCCTTTTATTTTTTATTTATTTATTTCTCATTTGTTAACCAGCTTAGATATCCGAGGAGAAAAGCTCCAAAATAATAATACAAGAACAAGATAGTTTATACAAACATTTCAAGTATAGATATGCATTACAAAAAATTCAAATCTTTACACAGGTAGAGAAAAAAAAACAAAATAAAAATTACATGTTAGACAAGCATAGTGTAGTAATTATAAGCAGCTTTACAAATAAGTACACAGAGTTTTTGTTAGTAATAGCTAGGAAAACAGATGTATGTAGGTGAGAGATGAGTGAACTGGGCATGCAGTGCTATCAGAGTGCAAGAGGAGAGTAGCGAGTCTTAGGTTAAAAGGAACGTTGATGAGAGACAGCTTTGCTAGCAATATGATGGACAGCAGAGGAGGTGTAGGGGGCAGAGGGGATTATGTAGGAACATGGCAATGGCAATTGTTAGTATTTAGGAGGAACTGTTTGAGTTCGGTTTGAAAGTGATTTGTGCTAGTAATGGTTCAGATGTTAGGGGGAAGTTTGTTCCAAGCCTGGGATATACTGTATTTATAAAGAAGTTTGCCAATGTTTTTATTAGGTTTGTAGGTGTCTAGTAGGTGCTGGTCTGAGCTGCAGAGAGTACGGGGGGGGGATATAGAGGGATATAAGGGTGGAGAGAGCAGAACAGACCAATGGTTTGGAGAGTACAGAGTGAGTGAGTGAGTTGCAGTTGGGAAAGAAGCAGGAGTGGGGGAAATCTTGCCAGTGAAACTGTCCTAGAGCAAGGCAGTGATGTGATTTGTAGGGTTGGTTACTGGCAAGCCTTCTAACACTGTAATAGGTATGTTGGAGTTTAGTTAAAAGGGTAGATTGAAAATGTGTAAAGATAGGAGAGGCATAAAGTAGACAACGAAGTAGGAAAGACTGAGCTAGAGTTTGTTTGGAGTCAGGGTTAGGTATCTTTTGGCAAAGACAGCACAGGTTCCCCTTCTTAATGCATTTTTCTGGGGGCAACCACCCCAAATTACCTCACTGGTTGTACCTCCTCACACAGAACAAGGGATCTCTCATCTGTCCTCACTTGATCACTCTTTAACTGATAATGTGGGTGATAGGGTTTAGATCTCTTTCAGGCATCTCTTTTCTGAGGATATGCTCAGGATTTTACCGGAGACAAGAAAGCCTTCAACCAGAAAATCTTATATTTCCAAATGGAAACGATTTTCTGTGTGGTGCCATGCTTGTAACTAGGAACCTTTTTCTGTGAGGATCCCATTGGTCCTCTCTTATTTGTGTTAGGTGCTCTAGTCTGGCTTGGCCTAGTCTTCTGTGACAGCCCACTTGTCAGCCATTTCTGCTTGTCTGCCCTTGAATATTCCCTTTGTTTCTTGTTTTGACGTCAAACAATTTCTTAAAGGGGTCCTAAATCTTAGGCCTCCAAGGAAACCTATTCCTCTTCCTTGGGATCTTAATTTTGCTTTGAAAATAATTGACTCAGGCTCCTTTTGAGGCTGCAAATTCTGCTTCTTTGCAACACTGTACCTGGAAGACTGTTTTGTTGTTGGCTCTTATTCTGCTCGAAGAGTTTCTGAGCTCCAAGCCTTATGGCCATTTCTCCAGTTTTGGTTTTTCACAGGGATAGGGTGTCCCTTCACACTAATCCTTCTTTTATGCCAAAGGTAGTAAATGGGTTGTCCTTAAATCGGTCCGTACAGCTCCCTTCCTTTTTCCATTCTCCCCAGTCAGCTAGTGAGAGGGTCCTGCATACCCTGGATTTTCACAGATGCTTCAGGTACTATTTGGATAAAACTACTACTATCTGTAAGTCTGATGAGCTCCTTCCATCCCAGGACATTGGTTTTGGCTATTTACAAGCAAACCATTTCCTCCTGGATATCTAAGGCCATTTCTTCTTGTTATTGTTTTCATGGGAAATCTTTGTCTTCTTCAGTTAGAGCTCATTACACTAGGGCTGTTGCCTCTTCTGGTGCTTTCTTCAAGGGGATGGACACCAATTCCATCCTTGAAGTTACTACTTGGTCTTCTGTGCATACCTTTACTAAACATTATAAGTTGGATATGGTTGTTTGTTTTTGTTTTTTGTTCTGGATTCCCTTCTGGCTGAGGGTCTACCCTTTTTCTTCTGCATTTTCTTCTGCATGTGCATGGACCTCTTTGTCCTACGGAGACTGTTCTGTACTGGGGCAATTCGGTTCTGGGTAACTGCATATGTACATCACTTTTATGCCCAATGTCCTGTATGGGGAGCATATCTATGATGTACATACTAAATCTAGAGCAATTGATAATAGTTTTTCAATATTACTCACAAACACTGGCTAATCTACAATGTATGTACTGTACCTGTGTACTATGTATGTATTCTACCTACGTTCCAAAGTTCAGCCGTACACCACAAATCTATTACTTACCTTTATTTTTAAAATTAATATTTTTTTGATTGTTCTCTCCACTGTAACTGTTTGTGCCGCATACCACTGTAAAAACATGTCTCTTGTGATTTTTGTGTATACTGATCATGTCTAAATAACTAAATGTGTCTGTAATTTTTCTTTGTGGAGCTTTTCTCCCTGGGCCTCTGCTGAAAAAGGGCCTTTTCGGCTCAGTCAGACACCCCCGGTTAACAAATGTAAAATAAATAAATAAATAAAATGTACAACAAATAGAAGATCACAAGGCTTTTATACTGGTTGAATGTCAGGTTGTCAGGGGCCGGAGATCCCTATAGTAAACAACACTGCACCCATGAAGAGAAGGGCATCTACTGTTATGGTAAGATTTTACACAACTGTACTTTGTATTTGCATCACATAATTCTGCTAGGTGATGCCTGTGTATCCTCTCTGTTTCTTTACTAATTTTTTATTGTTTCTCTATTGCTTACTTACACAAATTGTACATTACATTTGTACTGCACAATTCACATTTAGCCTATGCAGCTTGACTCATAAAAAGTGGAATGATTACCATTTGTACAAACCATTGGTTCATTTATACTTGATGTCATGTAAAGCACTCACCTATGTGAATGTCTGTTTTACTGAGAAACATGTCCATCTCTTATTTCTGTTCATCTTCTGTCCATATGAGTCCCTGTGACTATGGTGGCTCTCAAATTTTCCCTCATTTTTTACTGTTGCCAGTACTTATTCTTGTGAGCCAAAAGATTGCATGCCATCTGAATTGTAGGGCATCTGGGTAAATTAACTTAAATCTCCATCCCCTTGCTCAACACTGCTTCATCACTGGAGTGTACTTAGCCAACCTTTTCGTGGTGGCTGCTGGGAAGTCTAAATCTATGAATACAATTGCTTTTCCACAATTAAATTTGTGCCCTGTTTTCCATAGTTTGGCCAATAGTCTTTCCCTAAGTTCATAAGCTGAAATTTGAATTAATATCAAGTGTTGTTGGGGAGTCACTTGAAGTTTGGAGTCCAAGCAAGTTGATATACAATTTCCCAAAGTGCCAACTGTTTTTATAAGAAGGCATTATAGACCCTCCCTTCCATACTCTCTGGAACTCAAGTGATTCACAGTTTTTTTCATCTCACCCTCCCTTCCTGATCCATCATCATGTTTGCCATTAACTTAAGTCTTACTTCAGAAGCTAGCGGTCTGGCCTTAAGCTCTTGATTTTCTTGAACCAGTCCCTGTATCATATCAGATTTCTCATTTACACCCTCTGTAACTTCATTCATTCTTCTGTTTCCGTCTCTTATATAGTTAATGATTGTTTCATTCATCTATTTAATTTCCATAAATATGTATTTTAGCATTACTTCATCAGTCTTGCTCATAACTATGGCAGTTAGTTCCGTTGGCTATTCCATGTTCAACTCAGAAGGGATGTCACTCCATCTGCCAGCATTTTTCTTTGCTTGTTTTCCCCCTTTATTTGCATTTAAAATATTGGGATGTGTTGACTTGAGTTTCACTCTTTAATTCTTCTGCTGTTGACTTTTTTTGATTATTCAGTTTAGAGCACTACTACAATTTCAGTCTCGGCTTGTGAGCCATGAAGAAATTCTGATGTTTAGGCCCTTGCCATACTGGAAGTCTCAAACAATTTATTTCGTAATTCAGCGTATGAATCTGAAGCAGAACTGTTGTGTTCCCTTGTTTCCAATTATAATGTTGCTATTGTCTCTCTTATCCTGAGTAGAACATGTCCTTTCCGTTGCACCTACTTGTAACTGAAATGTCTTATTTGGATGTAAGCCAAGTCAGCATTATTTTCCCCAGTACTCTGACATGAAGTGGAGACTATGGCCTCTTCTCTTTTAAATAAGGTTGCAGGTTTCTCCCCTCTGTCTAGTTCATCCCCTGTGGAACATAACTCATGAGAATAATTTTCTTCTTGTAGTCATACTTTCTCTTCTTTGGTAGTTGCCTTAGTTTCTTTAACTTAAACAGAAACTTTTAGTTATGTACTTACCATAACTTTAGATGTTTGGGATCCATCTCGCCTACATTCAGTACTGATGGGCTCGGAGCTGATCCCTCGGCTCCGAATCGGCACGCTATGCTATAGAGAGAGGCCTCTTATTGGCTGAGCTATTTCTTATTCCAGGATGCACCACCACTAATCCCGCAGATCTTGTTTGTCTGCATTCATGCACAACTTGTTTATATAACAGTGTCAGATGTTTCAAGATGAAACAACAGGTTTCGGACCTTCTGATATCCTCTGATCTCCAAGGAAGGGGGAAGGAGGGTGGGTTATTGGGAATGTAGGCGAGATGGATCCCAAACATCTAAAGTTATGGTAAGTACATAACTAAAAGATGTTATGTGATCCTATCTCGCCTACATTCAGTACTGATGGGACAGCGTCCCTAGCACCTAAATCCTAGGCGGCTCATTGGAAAACACTCCTGAGCACTGTGGAACCAAATGAAGCTCATCCTCTAGATGCCACATCCAATTTGTAATGGGAAATGAAAGTGTGCGGGGAAGACCACGTAGCCGCAGCACAAATGTCACTAATGGCAAGCTTAGAATGTAATGCTATTGAATTAGCCATAGCTCTTGTAGAATGAGCTTTGACAGAGGTGGTAAGCTCTTTATTAGAAGAGGAATAAGCTTGAGTAATACAGTCCCTGATCCATTTGGCAATAGTGACCTTTGTGACGGCTTTGCCCAATTTATTGTCCGCAAAGGATACAAACAACTGATCTGTTTTCCTTGTTTGTTTGGTCCTATTTAAATAAAAACGCAATTGCCTGTGGACATCTAATGTGTGGAATAGGAATTCCGCTTTGTTAGAATACTTCGGAAAGAAGACTGGAAGTTCTAATGACCGTTGTAGGCAGAAACTGGAACAAACTTTAGGGACAAAGGATGGATTTGGCCTGAGAGATACTCTGTCTTTGTGAAAAACCAAGTACGGAGGTTTTACAGACAAAGCTTGAAGCTCTGAAACCCTTCTGGCAGAAGTAATCGCCACCAGAAAGGCAGTTTTCCACGATAGAAATTTTAAATCACATGTCGCTGCCGGTTCAAAGGGGGAGGAAGTTAAGAACACCACATCGAGATCCCATGGAGGAGCAGGATGAGAAATTGGAGGTCTTAAAAGCGCAGCACCTTTCAAGAAGGTCTTACACAATCTGTTGCTCATTAAAGGTGGGTTTATAGATTCATGAAAATTGGAAATAGCTGCTAATTGAACCTTGATGGTAGAGACTGAAGAGCCTTGATTGAAAAGAGAAGTTAGAAATTTCAGTACCTCTGATACAGGAATAGTGATGGGATCCAGACCCCGGAGTTGAGCCCAAATAGCAAATCTTTTCCATTTGCTAGAATACAATTTCTTTGTAGCCGACTTGTGGGCCGAAGATAAAATGTGTACAACTTCCGGATCCAAGGTATGACTCCTGACTATAGTCGGAAGAGGAGGAGCCAAGCCGTCAATTTTAAGGTGTGTAGGGACTGGTGGAATAGTCCCGACTGATGAACCAATAGGTCTGGGATCTGATCCAGGAACCATGGACCTTCCAGAGCATATTTCCGAAGATAGGGGAACCATACTTGATGAGGCCAGTAAGGAGAAACTAAGATCATTTTGCTCCCCAAGAGAGATGCCTTTTGGATCACCCTGGGAAGGAGAGGAACTGGGGGAAAAGCATAATGCAAGCCGGTGGGCCACGGACGGGCTAGTGCATCCATAGGGCTCTTCCCCGGAGCCGGGGTGAGGGAGAAGAACTTTTTGCACTTCGCATTCAGTGGATTTGCGAAGAGGTCGCAACACGGAACTCCCCATTTGCTGAAAATCTGATTTGCAACTGTAATGTTCAGAGACCATTCATGTGGAGAGAGGATAGTTCTGCTCAGTCTGTCGGCTATCACATTGGACTTGCCCGGGATATGAGTTGCCACTAGAAAGCGTTTGGTCGACACTGCCCATTCCCAAACTCTCATGGCCTCTCTGCAAAGGGGATAGGATCTGGTCCCTCCCTGTTTGTTCAGGTACCAGACCACTGACATGTTGTCGGAGTGAACAGCAATTACGCCCTGAGGGAGGTAATCATGAAGGGCTTGAAGGGACAGAAGCACAGCCCTCAGTTCTAGGATGTTGATATGAAGTAGGGTCTCTTCTGGATGCCATTTGCCTTGGACTGACCTGCCCAGGGAATGCCCCCCCCACCCCATCTGGGAGGCGTCCATGGTCAAAGTGGCCACAGGAGGAGGTGGAACAAAGGGTTGACCCTGATCCAGATTGGAGGACACCAGCCACCAGCGAAGGTCCCGTTTGCAGGTTTCCGTGATCCATATGAGGTGACTGAGAGGGAGTTCCTGAAAGGACCACTGAGCTGAAAGAAGCCACTGGAGAATTCTCATGTGCAATCTTGCTAGGGGAACTAGAAAAACCGTGGCGGACATGGATCCCAAAAGCTGCAGGACCATTCTGGCTGGGGCTTTGGATCTGGGAAGTAAGGCTCGAACTTGAACCTGTATGGTTCGTATCCTGTCTGTAGGTAGATAGACCCGCATTTGGTTTGAGTCTATCTCTACTCCGATGAATGTTATGCGTTGAGATGGCAGCAACACAGACTTTGGCCAATTGAAGGTGATTCCAAGGGAATTGTCCAGTGATATCGTGGCTTGTAGGCTCCGCAATAGTAGATGCTTGGAGGTGGCAGTTAGGAGCCAGTCGTCTAGATACGGAAACACCTGGAATCCTAGACTTCTCAGGTGAGCAGTCACGACCGCCAAACATTTGGTGAACACCCTGGGGGCTGTGGTGAGACCAAAGGGCAGCGCGCGGAACTGAAAATGACTGCCTCCTAAGGCTGAAGCGCAGATGTCTCCTGGACGCTTGATGTACCATGATATGGTAATAAGCGTCCTTGAGATCTATGGAGCACATCCAAACACCTTTCTCCAGCAATGGGAGAATGGTTTGTAGGGTGACCATTCGGAACTTGGACTTTTTGACTGAACGGTTTAGAATGCTGAGATCCAAAATGGGCCTCAAGTCCCCGGTCTTTTTTGGCACCAAAAAGAATCTTGAGTAAGTCCCTAATCTGATCTGGTCTGCGAGGACCGGTTGGATGACTCCTTTTTGCAGCAGCTTTGAAACTTCTGAGGCTGCAGTTTCCCATTGACTGGGTGGCGGGTCCGGGATTTTTTTGCACTGAGGTGGAGAGTGAGAGAAAGGGATGGCGTAACCTCCGGCAATAACTCGAAGCACCCATCAGTCCTGAGTGATACCTTCCCAGGCTTTTAGGTGCCTCAAAAAATGACTCCCGACTGGCTCCAGAGCTGCACAGTCGGGCAATCCCTCAGGGACTGTGAAAGGCTGAAGAGCCACGAAAGGACTTGCGGTCTCCAGTGTTGCGAGGGCCTCTGCCGCCTCTGGGACGGCGTCTTCCAGAAGAATTTCCCCCTCCCCTGCCTCTGGAAGGGGGATCATCCTGCTGTGAGGGGTAAGACTTCTGAGATCTACGGAACCACATTTTCCCTCCTCTTTTAGCCTTGGGGTAAGGCCGAAAGGGAGTGGAAAATCGTGCCCCTACGGCAGTCAAAGTCTTACCTTCTTGCTCGCAGCGGGTTAGTGTGTCCTTTACCTTGGGTCCAAACAAGGAGGATCCATCAAAGGGGGCGTCGGCAAAGGAAGACAAAGGCTTCCACAAAATGACACAGGCGGAGCCAGGCTTGTCTCCGTAGAGCAATGCCTGTACCCGCCGCTCTACTCGCCCCTTTGGCCACATAAGAAATGAGCCTCATGGACGAGTTTGATATGGACGACAGCGTAGCCAGCTGAGAGCCAACCGTCTGGGCCAGCTCCTCAGGCAGGTTACCCAAGAGGGTATCGGAATGTTCTTTAATCAGATCCCTCTGAAATCTGGTAAAGTGCGTGAGATAGTTCAAGGACCTTAATGTAAAGGCCGCTGAACTTAGGGTGCACTTACCGTACCGATCCATGCTCCTAGACTCCTTATTAGGAGGATGGACGGATGTCAAAGCCTCTGCTACATCTTGCTGGGTAGCAGATGCCACCACCAAAGCATCTACAGCCACACCTTTTGTCAGAAACTCTTTTTCCGGGGGTGCTGACAGGAACTTATTAGGACGAGCAGGCACCGGTTCCACAGAGTCTGGGTGTTCCCACGCCCTTCGACAAATCAAATCCAAGAGCTCGTCGAAGGGCAGAGACACCCAGGAGGCAGAGGGCTAAGCCCCAAAGGCCTTAAGGAACACTGACTCATCAGCAGAAGGGGGTTTGGATTGCCAGCCGCCTCGTTGTTTAAGGGCTTCCAGGATGTCTGCAAAGGAGACATCATCTGAGGATGACTTAGGGGACCCCTCTGCATCATCGAGATCAGTGTCTGATGTAAGAGACTCATCAGGGGAGTCAACGTGCTTCCTCTTGCATGATCTTTTCCTGGGGGGGGTTCCTCCGAAGAAGCTTCAGAGGGACCTCCAGGAGGGGGGGAAACCCCAGTGGGGGTAACCTCAGGCCCCAGGGCTCTGCTGTCTAAGGACAGGGAGACTGCCAAAGACCCAGTCTCAGTATGCAGGGAAGGAGCTGGGGAGACCATGGAGGTAGCCAAAGAAGATTTGGCTAACGCACTCCTCATAGCCCTGAAGGCGGGACCACCAGAATCCTGGGAAGGTCCCACCTCCGTGGCCACAATGGTAGACGGCACTCCCGCAGCCGACGCACTGAGAGGAAGGCTTGGGACCGAAAACATCAGTCTCGAAGCATCCCCCCCGGGGCCGACCGAAGAAGTCCGCGTACCGAACTCCGACTCAAGAGCCGGAGTTGGAGTAAGGGTCGGGCCCGACCCAAAAACCTCCGTCGGTTCCACCAGCACCGGCTCCAACGGTGCCGAGGCTGTTGGAGGAGGAACCATAGTAGCAGGGTGGACCATCGGCTCCGAAGCCGAATGGGCTGGAGCCAAAACTAACTTATGAAATACCGGAGACTGGAAAAGTCTTAGGAGCACCCTGTCGATGTCCGAATCAGACATCTTGGAGGATCTAGATGACACCGATCGGGTCCGAACCGACTTCTCCATCGGCTCCATAGGACTAGGGGACCGGCTCCGAATGGATTAGATGACTATTGGTTCCGAGGGAGACCTCAAAACAATTTCCCTCTGTGCCGATGAGGACTTCGGCGCCGAAGGGGAAGAGTCTGAGCCGGCAACCCTCATCGGCTCCAAAATCAGTGGAGCCAATGAAGGTGACCCGCCTCTCGATGCCCCAGTCCTCGGCTCTGAAACCAGAGGGGTCGAGACTGGAGGCATCGAGGCAGACCATTCTGCCCTCGGCTCCGAAGTCAGTGGAGCCGATGGAGAAGCCTGTCTAGGTTTTTTGGCAGTCGGTTCCGACAGACTGGTCGGAGCCGACGCTTTTTTCTTTTTCATAGGAGAGGAAGAGGAAGATAAAGCCTCCTCGAAGGATGGCTTAATCAGACCTTTTAAAATTAATTTATTCTTCCTCTCCTGGAGGACTCTCGAAGAAAAAGCATGACACACGCTACAGGACTCTTGTAGGTGCTTGGCGCCTAAACAATAAACGCACAAGGAGTGGTCGTCCGTTATGGACATTTTATAACCACACCTCGTGCACTTTTTAAACCCAGAGGGTCTATGTTCCTTAGACATGCTGACTAACCCTAAGAAACAAGATTTTAATACACAGAAAGAGAAAACTAAGCACTTTTTTTTTTTTTTTTTTTTGACAAAAAACAGTTCACAAACTAGTAGCACCAACACAGAAATTGAGGGTCAAGACCCTCTAACTTAAGCAGGTACTTGACCTCTGGAAACACAAAAAAAAACACTAGATAGTAATAGGGGAAGGCCCCTCTAACTTAAACGGGAAACCTTCCCTTAATGAAAAAACACAATTTTCTCAACCGATTTTACCAAACACACTCGTACAACAATGATAGCTGTTAAAACAGCTTTTGGGTTCAAATTAGCAAATTTCCTGACAGGAAAAGTCTGAATAAAACAGTACTTAGCCCAGCCAAGTTTGAGACCACGTCCTAGCTTGTAAGCGGCAAACGAGATCTGGGGGATTAGTGGTAGTGCATCCTGGGATACGAAATAGCTCAGCCAATAAGAGGCCTCGCTCTATAGCATAGCGTGCCGAGTCGGAGCAGAGGGATCGGCTCCGAGCCCATCAGTACTGAATGTAGGCGAGATAGGATCACATAACATCTTTTGTTTCTGCTTCACTGATGCAGGGGAAAGTTTAAGACTCAGCTCAAGTTCTCCTTTTACCTTTAAATGTATAGAATAGGCTCATAGGTTCATAGGTGTTTACTATGCTACCAACCACAAGGGCCTTTTTAAGCTGACCAATGCCTTCCAAATCTCAGACAAGTTCTGATACCCTTGATAATATAAGCATGGGCCTAGGAGATGAGCCATTTACAGGTTACCTGTTTGCATCAGAGACATAAGTGCCAAATGAGGGGTGAATTTCTGGTTTCCTATCCAATTGTCCAAGTTGCACTTGAATTGGATTAGGGAGGAACTCTGCTTCACATGGATTTGGAGCCTGTTCCTTAGACAGGTTAGTCTCTGGGATACATACCTCTTTTCTCCAGCAGGTCCTATTTATATCACAGGCAAGGTTTAAGTATTTAAAGTGGGTAATTCTGGTACTGTTTGATTTGTAGATATGCAGAAAGTCCATCAGAGTGGGGTCTGACAATGTCCTGTATGCCAGGCATAGCTCTCCCCTCAAAAGCCTGTAGGAGACAGAATACAGGGATAGGGCCTTGAGGCAGTCTGCATAGGGCATATTACTTATGCCCTGTATTCTTTTAGTGAGAAAGCTCTGTAATCATTCCAGTTGTTGGATATGCCTGGATAGGTACATACCAAAGGGGGCATTGTACTCAATCATAGGTCTGATGAATGCTGAATACAGTGGAACAATGATGTCCTTGGACTTAGATGCCATACCTTTGTTTATAGGTTGCACAATATAAAATGATTTCCTCACCACTGTAGACACATGAGGATCAAAGGTTAGATTACTAGCTATGTGTGCCCCGAAGTCCCTGACTACTGGGTCAACTCTAAGGGGTGTGTTGTCAATATGATAGTTACCAGGGATGGATGACTTCCCAAAGGATACTATTACGCATTTCTTGGCATTTAGTTTTAGTCCATGACTCTGACAACAGTTGTTTGTCTGTATCAGCTCTTCCCAGAGAACATTTGTGTCAGTGTGAGATTTAATGACAGCTCCTAATTTGCAATCATCTGCAAATTCAGTCAGCCAGAGACCACTGACATTGGCCTTGACTTCTAAGAAGTAAATGCCAAAAAGGAGCGATCCAAGGACTGATCCCTGAGGGACTCCACTTGTGACTGGGCTCTTTGTAGAGGTGGACTCCCCAATTCTAAATTCCTGGATCCTGTCTGTGAGCCAGTTGGCTACCCACTGTGTGACATACAAGTTTGTACCTAACCTCTTGAGTTTGTCAGCAATAACCGAGTGGAGTATTGAGTCAAATGCCTTGGCCAGGTCAAGGTAGGCAGTGTGAACAATTTTGCCCTCATCCATTGCATTGGTGACCTTCTCAAAGACGTCCACCAGACTGAGTAGGCATGATCTTCCCTTAATGAAACCAAACTAGGTTGGGTCCAGTGTCTGGAGGTTTACTGTATCTCTATTGATCATCTCCATGATAATTCTTTCCATGGCTTTACATATAAGACTAGTGAAACTTATGGCTCTGTAGTTTCCAGGGTCTGTAGATGGACCACCTTTGTGCAGAGGGATGATTGTTGCCTTTCTCCATTCAAATGGGGTGAATTTCTTTGAAAGTGTGATCAAGGCTGTTAATAAGGGAAAATCTATGCACACAGCATACCTCAACTTGGCAAAGGCTTTCAACACAATCCCACATTCAGACATTACCGATAAACTTAGCAAACTGAATGAAAACCCCTTCATTATAAGATGAGTTACCAACTGGATCACAAAACTGACACTATCAAAAAGGGTGATTCCACATCAACCAGCAGACCTTATACCAGCAGGGATCCACAGGGGTCAGTGCTGGACCCGCTACTGTTTGGTATATACTTCTCAGAAGTTCAGGTCAAAACTAAAGGGTTGCGGCTGACCAAGTTTGCAGACAACTGCAAACTAGGTGCAGTCACTGAATCCCCAAATTATGTCAGTATACTCCAGGAGGGTCTCACACAGACCAACAACTGGTGTACTAGTCACGGTCTCAAACTGAATGCAAAGTAGTACATCATCAGTCCCTTCAGCATAAACAATGTCCCTTTACACTATTAAATCAGTAACAATACCCTAAGTACCCATGAAGTGGTAAGGGACCTGGAATCACAGGTTGACCACAACCTTAACTTCAGCCACCACATGTCCACCATTGTAAGGAAATCTTTCCACATAGCTCCCTTGATTAGTAAAGGCATCACCTGGAGAACAAAATAAGTTATAAACTCCCTATACTCAGCACTTATCCAGCCCATAATTGAGTATAATGCCCCATCCTGTATGTGCCATACTAAGCAGCTACAACAATTAGAGAGCCCTCAGAGACTTCTAACAAAGAAGATCAAGGGCCTCCAGCATGTGCTTTACATAGACTGCCTATAATCCCTGTCGCTATAGTCCATATCATATCGACTTCTTAGCGGAGAATTATGCTTGGTCTACAGAGCAACCCAAGACTCAAACCTAATGAACTTTTTGCATATCCATAAATCAAATGGGTTTAGGGCTACCTTTTCCAGGAACTTATTTATTTATTTATTTTACATTTGTTAACTGGGATAGTCCATCTGGATACGTGTCCATTTTCAGTGGAGGCCCGGGGAGAAAAGCTCCAAAGAGACAATTTACAAGACATACATACATTGATTAAAAACATTTTTTAACTAGGTCCACTAAGAATTTCTCGATGAGAACACAAATTCAGTGTCATGCTATAGATAGGTACATTTATCAGTAGGTTTGTAAACAGCAGTAAAGCAAGCAAATTAACACAAATATACTCTCATTCTTTTGTTGTGGTGAACAAGATTATGCAGTTGAGTCAAAAGATTATTTATTAAGGCAAGAGTTGCATTAGTATAGGAGTGGGACTGGAGTTAGTCTGGTGTGGATCATGGACAAATCCATTTGTTGTTTAGGTGACTTTTGATAGACCTTTAAATCTGGGCAGGGAAGATTCAAGAGTTATAGATGTGGGGAGGGAGTTCCAGATTTTGGACATTTAAGAAGAGTAGAGGGAGTCACCAGCATGGTTGTGGGTTCTAGTAACTGTTAACAGTAACTTGTCTGTGGAGCGGAGTTGCCTAAGACAGGAGTACTGCTGTATTATGTTACTTAGAGAAGGTGTTTTATGTGGATGGGAGAGCAGCTTGTGAGTGACTATAAGTTGATTATAAATTAGTAAATTTTGCAGTTCAAGCCAGCCCAATTCCTTTAGGTTGTGACAGTGATGGGTTCTGAAAGAGTTGTTATTAGCAAAATTGGCTATCTGATTGTAGCAGGAGGTCATTTTATTGGTTTCTGTTTTGGATAGATTGTTCAAGATTGGAGATGCATACAGTAGTGTTGAGAGAAGGTGGGTATGAGCTATTGTGGATCTAGTGTTATGGGTCAGGAAGGATTTGTGTTTGTAGAGACTACCTAGCTTTTTGTTTGTATTTTTAATAGCTAGGTTAATGTGTATATCAAATTTTAACTTGTTATCAATGGTAACTCCGAGTAGTTTTGTGTGGGATTCAGGTGAAATAGGGGTATCATTTTTAAGTAAATGGTGAAGGAGGTGGTAGGAGTGGTAATTTGTGAGGGATAGAATAGTAGTAGCTTGTTTTTTTGGGGGTTAAGGATGAGGCCATTCTCAATAAGCCAGTTTTCAACTGAGTGGAAGTTATCCTGGGTTTTATTGTGTAAATCTGCAAGGATAGGGGCACTACATATAATAGTTGAATCATCTGCGTATTGGATAAGGCTAGAACTATTTGCTGCTGAATGGAGATTATTTGTAAAAATTGAGAACAGCAAGGGGCCCAGTATAGATCCTCGAGGTACCCCAAGTGTAACAGGTAAGAGTGGAGACAGGTTATTGTGCCATAGTACTGCTTGTTGCCTATTGCTGAGGTAGTGTTTGAACCAGGAGACCGATTGGTTGTCTAAGCCTAGGGTTACAAGGTGGGAGATGAGTTTAGCATGGTTAACCATATTAAATACTTTTGATAGGTCTAAGAAAAGGGATGATGAAAGTTTACTGCTGTTCCTGTTGTGGTTTATGATATCTGTGAATGCTAACAGGGCTGTAGTTGTGCTATGACCTGGGCGAAAACCATGCTGTGTTTGAGATATGAGCTCTTGATTGATAAGATGGGACATTGACTGATGGTGAATACATTTTTCTAATATTTTAGCTAGTGGGGATAGGATTGCAATTGGTCTGTAGTTTGATATGTCATAGGATCCTCCCCCTTTATGAAGGGGTATAATGTAGGCAGTTTTCCAAATGAGGGGTACTGTGGCTTCAGATATTGATCTGTTTATTAGTATAGACACTGGTATAGCTACTTCAGCTGCTGCCAGGTTTAAGAATTCATTGGGAAGAGAATCAGCCCCTAGTGTTTTTGGTTTTAATTGGGAGAGTAGTATTCATATGTAGGAGGTTGGGCTGGGTTGTAGCTTAAAAGTGGAACTGTTGCTGGATGTAGGGTGGTCACTTGTGGTATTGGCTTTGAGTTTCTTTTGTGCT
Source organism: Protopterus annectens (assembly GCF_019279795.1). Taxonomy (NCBI): domain Eukaryota; kingdom Metazoa; phylum Chordata; order Ceratodontiformes; family Protopteridae; genus Protopterus; species Protopterus annectens. The sequence continues at coordinate 1,191,067,782 of NC_056737.1, forward strand.
AGGGCTAGTATGGTTTCAGTAAAGAATATATTGAATGATTCAGCTATGTTTTCTTTTGTTAGACCTGTAGTTGGGGGTGGTGGAATGACTTTTGCAGGGTGTAGTAATTTGTCTAGACCTGCCCAGAATTTCATAGGATTATTCATGTGTTGTTTTTGTTGGGTAATAAAGTAATTTCTTTTATCTTGCATGACTAGTTTCTTGGTGAGATTTCTAAGTTGTTGGTATTCTAGTTGTATTTTGGGGGTTTTGTTGGACCTCCAGGTTGTCCAGGCTGTATTCCTTTCTGTTATTTTTTGCCTAGTTTCCCTTGTTAACCATGGAACTGTATTAGCTTTAACTCTTGTAGTTCTTATGGGGGCATACCTATTCAGTATTTCTAAGAAGATGGTGTTGAAGTGTTCGGTGGCCTCATTTAGAGGTAGGTAATACAATTCAGACCAGTTATATTGCTTTAGCTCTTGTGTGAAGTTAGTTGGGTTAAAGTGTTTTTTGTTCCTGATTGATTGAAGTATTGGGGTTTGGGGGTGGTGGGAATTATATTTAAGTAAGAAGGCAGTTTGATGGTCACTTAATGAGTCCGGAAGGATGCCTGCTAAGTAAGAACAAGGTATTTTATTTAGTAGTATCCAGTCTAATAGTGTTTCTTTATTAATATTCTTGGCTATTCTTGTGGGCTGTTTGATTACTTGAGAGAAGGTTAGCAGGTTGATGTGGTTAGTGGGTGCTTGGGAGGAGCATGTGAGCCAGTCTATACTAAAGTCTCCTAATACTATGGTATCTTGTGACATGGATAGTGATAGCCATTGAAGTAATGTTTCCATAGTCGGGATGTTGTTTCCTTGGATGGATATAACCTGTTACTAAGTTGATGTTTTTTTTGTTACATATTTTGAGCCTAGTTAAGAGTATTTCTGCATTATCCAAAGGGGGTGTGGATATCTCAAATTTAGTTATGGTCAGAGTATTTTTGTAAAGCAGGGCAATGCCACCACCCTTTTTTTAGTTTATCTTGCCTAAGGATACTCTACCCAGGTGGAAGGATCTCTGTATCCTTGGTAGATGGTTTAAGCCAAATTTCTGTTAAACTGACTATATCTGGGTGATATTGTGAGATTAGAGTATGAAGCTCATGTATTTTACTGTTTATGCTTCTAATATTTAGATTTAGGAGGAGTAGACTATTTAATGGCCTGATGTTAATTTGGGTTAGATTGGGAAGATGTTGTGGTTTAGCCAGAGGATTAATATCATAAGGTCCTGGGTTTGGGTGGATATCTCCAGCATTTAGGAGATGTTGTTGATTGTTTTGTAATAATTTAAATAGTTTTTGTAGTATTGTTAGGTATTTATGGGATGCTGTTGATTTGGGGTAGGTGGTGATGGGCTTGAGTTGGGTATAGCGTATGGTAGTAGTGTTGAATAGGGTGGGGTTTATTGTTAGGGAGTAACTGGCTGGGATGGGAATGATAATGGCAGTGGAGCTAAGGGTCACAGGGAAGATTTTTTGTGTAGGTAGTTGTATGAAGTGATGTGGTAGGTACATGCTAAAAAGAGTAGTAGGGTCATGTGCAGGAAGAACGTCTTCATAGTTAAAGAGTATTATTAATTTTATAGAGTTAGTAGGGGAGAGTTTAAAAGATGTATTAGGGTTGGAAGGGAATGGGGTGGTTGTTGGATCTGTAAGGGAGTGGGAAGGATGTGAATTGGATGCTGGATGATTAGAGAGTGGGCTAGAGAAGTATAAATGTAGTTGATGTGGGGGTGGGTGGGAATTGGGGGTAGGGTAGGGTAGCGGAGTGAGCCCGTAGGGCGAACAGAGCGGGTTGGAGCAAATGAGGAAAGTGGAGCAGAAAAAGTATCAGCAATGGTAGCACTATAACTAAGGTAAGTGGGTATTTAAATGATTACTGTAAGGGAAGAAAAAAGCTAGATTAACAAACTGAAATGTGTGAGTTTGGCAAGGAAGGGAGTGGATGTATAAGAGTTAAAGGAGGTAGGGGGTAGAAAATAGATAAGAAAAAAACACCAGGTTTGGTACTAAAGCCTCAGAAGATATACTGTAGCACTAGCTAATTTGTTTGTAGGTGCTGCCACCTACTGGTATAAGAAGGATAGCAGTCAGAATAGTTAAATATGACTAGTCTGTAATATTTGACTTGCAGGGTTTAAAGACTTGAGGGGGGAAGACTAGTACGCAGTCTACGGTAGGCTACTGAAAGAACACACACTCAGGAGGGTAGACAAGAACATAAATAGATTAAAAAGTAACTTAATTGGCTAGGTTATAGGTAATTACATTTGGCTACATATTTTCACAGAAGCTTTATCTTGGGAGCCCCCACAGTAGATTGCTTATTAGGTGACCCAGGCTAGCAGGCAAATGCAGGGAGTCTTCTGGGTTTAGGCAGGAGGTATTCCCTTTGAATATGTTGGCAGGGAGGGAGCACCCGAGGTGAATTAATTCACAGAAGCTTTATCTTGGGACTCCCCACAGTAGATTGCTTATTAGGTGACCCAGGCTAGCAGGCAAATGCAGGGAGTCTTCTGGGTTTAGGCAGGAGGTATTCCCTTTGAATATGTTGGCAGGAAGGGAGCACCCGAGGTGAATTATGAGAGGCGAGTTAGAGTAGCCCGACCACAGGACCGGCATCAGGGGATGTTGAATGCTGTTAGAATAGTTTTTAAAAAAACTTAAATATGTTCTGTGACTTAAAGAGGACTTGCTGGAGGGACAGATTTATCTCCCAGTGACTGCCATGTCTTTGGAACAGGCTACCAATTCATGTGAAGCAGAGCACCTATATGACACTGTTCAAGAAGATCCTGGATGAGTGAAGGGGCACAGTAAATTCTTACCAGGGATAGTGCCCACAACTCTCCTGGACATGGGCAGTCATTATTAAATGCAATCTTGGGTATTAGCTAGTATCTCTATGGTATTACATTGGGTTGAAACAGCTAGGCTTAAAATGACCTCCGGGTCGATAGCCTAGTAATCTCCTGTGATCCTATGATCCTATTTATGTATCTTTTCCTTAGCTTCTACACCGTTTATTCTACGGGGCCATGTGTTTCTCGCATTTATAAACTCACCCTGGGATACCCATTTTCTTAACACATTACAGCCGAGTGATGTCTCCAGGTGCTTCAGCAGTTTCATGCTAACTGATGCCTCTAGTCATCTAATAATGCCTGTTCATATTTACATCAATAATTTGAAACCATGCTACATACACACTGTTGAAAGGTTTCATCTCAAAGCTTACATGATGTACAACACAGCTGCATTGATATTAGACCTCTGTCTAGTGCTGCTTAAGATATATCAGTTGTTGTTCATATACCTTTTATTTAAATTGAAACAATGTTCATATTTTTCTAAATATTTCAATAATCAAGTAACACAGACAAAACTTCTTAGCCTTATATGAAAGCTCACATATTAATGAATAAAATGTATGTAGTTTGAATGGTTGCCAATAGAGTGTAAGTTGTGGGATGACACTCCACATGACTAGAAATCAAGGAACCTCAATCCTTACCACTGGCAACAGTGGGGGAAGTTCACTGAGAGGATGACAAGTACACACATACTATTTCCAAATGCAGCTCTCTGCATCAAGTGCAATTTCTCTTAAGAGTACATAGAGACTGCAATCAGTTCAGGGCTGGTTTCCCCTCTTCCTCAGATCCCTAGTAAGATCTCCCACACCCTCTCTGTCCAACCAGTGCTTCTTGTCCGTGCCCAAGTAGCTGACACACATATTTTTTGAGATTTGATTTACACACACACACACACACACACACACACACACACACACACACACACAAAACCTAGGAAAGACTGGCACAGGTTTACTAGCTATGCCCCCTTCTGCCCAGACTATAAGGTAGTTTCCACCACCAGTCACACCTTATCAGTTACTTTAAGATCCAAAAAAGGGTGTCCAATTTTATTGTGTAATATTAATAGTAACACAAATTGTAGTTTGACCAAGAGCAAGGCTCTTAGTAGTGGCCCACAAAGTGTCACCAAATAAATAAGCAAGTACTCTCAAAACGTAAGTATCTGTACACAGATCAGCCACAATGAAAGGTTTAAATATATTTCATAATAAATACCAAAAGAACAAGGCATACTAAATATATATTCACAGTGACATCAGAGTTCAAAACTACAGGAAACATTTAAAATAACATTGCAGTACAGGCTCACACAAATAAATAAAAACATCTAAACTAAGCTTTACTACATTCCTGACTGTATCTAAGAGAGTTATACTGTTCCCTAGAAACTTACCTCATTAGAGCAAGGCATATGTGTGGTGAATGGGTCTTCTTGCTGTCAGGTCCAAGACAGAATACAGAATGCTCTGTCTCAGTAAGAGACTTCTCAAATTAATATATAAAATATTACAGCTGAGATAACTGGCAGAATGACATCATTTCTAGTCAAATGACTTATACTTCCCAGAGAAAACCCCCATTGGTAGAAGTTGGCAGCATTTAGCATCTGCCTGTAAAAATATATAGACAAGGGTTTTTGCTCAGATCTTTGGTAGATGCTGGACGTCGTAAAATTATTATTTTCCTTCATGCTTCAAAAGTAGCAATTAGTTCACTCCAAAGACAATACAGAAATCTTTCTAGCACATACTTTGTGTCTTCTTCTAGCTGCATTGAAACCTTGAGAGATAGAATCTTTATGGCAGAGCCTTTAAAGTGATTTAATTTCAAATATTTTTCTAAAGTTTACTGGAGAGAGGTTAACCTCCTGTATCCCACTTTCCACTGTTAAAATATATACATTTAAATAGTTACAATAGTGCATGTACGTTTCTGTTCTCTTCCAGTAGGGCACACTATGGATACATTTTAATCACAGTACTTTTACAAATACCTTTTCAATGCAAACATCTGTACAGAGCAGTTTGATATACACATGACACAGAGTCCTGATATATTTGTAACACAAATATCTTACATAAATTAGTTTGATATTCACAAATGACATATAATTATTTACAAAATTCCAGCTAGCTGTACTGGCAGTACTTCCTTTTGTCACACTTCTTCCCCCTTTGAAGACTCAAGCTTGTTTTTCAAGTGACCCTTGAGAAACATGGCTTGAGAGGGATGAACCTATTGGGGAATACATTACCCCATTCCCCCATCTTGAGATTCCAGCTGCCTTTGCATTGCTGACCCAAATGCCCTGTTGCACTGTCATATCATATGTCTGCAACCCTAGACTCCACCATAGTAATTTTGGATTTGGCTAGCTGGTTCCCTTTAGCCATAGATCTCCTTCAGACTTCTCCTGCCTTGTACTGCAAATACTTAGCACAAAGGCTTCCCTATCATGGTAAGGTTTCATCATGTTAACATGGTACAATTTGTGTTCCTGCCTCCTACTTAGCAGTTCTACCATGTTGTTAACATCACTGATCTTCCTTACCAGTTTGAAGGGTCCCTCCCAAGCTGCCTGCAGCTTGTTGTGTCTGACAGGAATGAGAACCATAACCTGCTGTCCCACAGCATACTTTCTAGCTTAAGCATTCCTGTCATGCCAGACCTTTTTCTGCTGTTGGGATTCTGCCAGATTCCTCTGGGCCAAGCCCATGAGTTCCCTGAGCCTTGTGCTAAGGTTTAGAACATATACCACAATAGAATCTTCATGGGACTCACTCTTATCCCTTCCACTCATTGTGAATCAGATCTAGATGTACCCTCATCCTATGCACATACAGCAACTCAAGGGATGAAAAACCTGTGGATTCATGGGACACCTCTCTGTAATCAAACAGATGGGACAAATATTTGTCCCACTCCCTCATAAACTGGTCTGCAAATGCCCATAGCATGGTCTTTAGGGTAGAGTTTAACCACTCCACCAGACCATTAGTCTGGGTGTGGTAGGAGGTGGTCTTTAGGTGCTTCACTCCAAAGTGCTTCCACAGATAAGCCAGCAGGTTTGACATGAAATCGTCACCTCTGTCAGTCAGTATTTCATTTGGGAAACCTAGCTTGCTGAAAATCTCTAACAAAGCATTTGATACCTTTTCTGCCCCGATGGAGGACAGAGCCACCACATCAGGTTATCTGGTAGCATAATCTACTACCACTAGGATATACTTCTTCCCTGTGGAACCTGGGGTACTCAGAGGCCCAACAATACCCATAGCTACCCTCTGAATATTGCTCATCAATCACAGGCAAAGGTACCAAAGAGGCTCTGACCTTGTCTCCTGCCTTGCTCACATTTTGTTAATGCTCACAGGTCCTGCAGTACCCTGTACCCTGTTACAGCCCTGGAAATCCCAGTCCAATAAAAGGTCTGCATAATACGTCCCTTGGTATGCTTTATACCCATAAACCTGCAAAGGGATTGTCATGGGCCATGGCTAAACGTGCAAGGTGTTAGGCTCTGGGCACTACCAACTGCTGTATTACCTCACCTTCTAGTCCCCACTTCAGAGGCCCACTCTCTATACAGTAACCCTTTATCCCAGTATACAGAGTCCCCTTTTCCATGAGAATCAGGCACCTCCCTGGATAACTCCCTCAAGTCTTGTAATGTAGGGTCTGAGAACTGAGCCTGTCTTAACTCTCTCTTTGTAGCCCTTCCCAGCTCCCCTTCCACCGGACGTCTAGTATCCTCTGACAGTGGTGCCTCACTGTCAGCCTGGGTATTAGTACTCACCTCTGACCTTGCAGTCACTCTGTCCAAGGGAACATCAGTACCCACAAGCAGCTGTGGCTCACCTTCAGCCTTACTGCTACAGGGTAGCTCCCTCTATGAAGTAACCACCTCTCCAGTCCTGGCTTCAAGTGTGTAGTTTGTCTGGGATCCCCCAGGCTACAAGTTCCTCATGCCTGTCTCCAAGCCTGACTGTGTGTCACTGCATGCACATACGGTACTGCATTATCAAAGTTATTTCCTAACAGGACATCTGCTGGGGTATCCTCAAACACACCTATTTATTTGTTTCCTTTTCCATTCCCCCAGTCAAGGTGAACCCTAGCCAAAGGTATTTGGAATGGAGTCCCTCCTAAAGCTCTGACTGGAGTAGACTGCCCAAGCAAGTAGTGCTCCTCTTTAACCATTGCAGGCTTCACAATAGTTAGGTCAGAGACTCTGTCTCTCTTTTAGCAGTGGCCTGTTTCCCATCTACTAAGGTATAACCTCTTGTGGTAGTTTGGTACCCTTTTTGTCTCCAGACAACTTACTGCTGGCACTCTGTTATTCCCACTTGCTGGCTCGCCCACCTTTTGTTCCCCAGCTTGCCTCAATGGACATCTATATGCTGTATGGCCCCACTGGTTACATTTAAAACATTTAACCCTTGATCCTGGTTGTGTACCTGAACTAATGGCTTCCCCTGCTACTGGCGGACACTGTTGGGGCAGTATATGTTGCCCACCATGGGTTTCCTTAGACCCATGTGCAGCCACTGGGTATCACTTTCCTGTGCATTGATGCCCTGCTTGCTAGGTATAGGTCTCCTTTTTTCCCCAGCTCATCTGCTGTGTTGCATTCTCTATCTGCCAGTGAGATTCTCATGTCCTCAGGTAATGTGCTAAGGGCTTGTTCCCTCACCAAACCATCTGCCAGCCCTTCAAAAGTGGTGACCTTACACCTACTCACCCACCTATGAAAATAAATGTTTAACTCAGCAGCATAATCACACACACTTTCATCTGCCTTGCGCCTATGCTCACAAATCTTTTTTCTATAAGCTTCAGGTGTTAACATAAAACACTCTAATAAGCAATTTTTAACTGTATTATAATTTAAGTAATCAGTATCAGGCAATTTAGAAACATCAGTTACTGCCTTACTATGAAGTAAGGGGGTCAGGAAGTGTACCCAGAGCCCTCAATCAACATTATACCATTTGCATACTCTTTCAGACATATGAATAAACTATCAGAATTATCACCCTCTTAGTGTTCAGGAAAACAATTACTGACCTTTATTGCTTCTGGGGTTCAGTTACTCCCTTCCCCATTACCTCCATGCCCCTGGCGAAGAGTCAGCATCTCCTTTTCATGTTGCCTCTGCCTCTCATTTTCTTTGACTTCCAGATGTCTCTGCCTCTCCACTGATTCTAATTCCATCTGTTTCTCCTTTTCTTCAGCCTCCAAACATTGCAGTCTCTCTGCTGATTCTAGTTCCAAATGTATGGCCTCCAGTTCAAGTCTCTTTAACTCCAGATGGATTTTTAAGTCCTGTGAGGAAAACATTTTCTCAGAGTTGCACATCCCCATGACCAGTCTGGTTGTCCTCCTGGTTGCTGGTCTGTGATGCAGCTGTGGTTAAGGCTGCAATCATCTCCACTTTAGTCAGGTCAGCATGCACCAGTGCTTTGGTTTGACACATCTCAGCCAACTGGCTCCTTGTCAGCTTGCCATAATCCTCTGCTGACATCCTTGCCTGCTCTCCCTGACTAACTAAGCTAACAAAAATAAATAAAACTATTGTGATATGAAACTCTGAATGTCTACTGCATGGTGGCTTGAGAGTACAAACACCTTCTTTAGTGACCACTGTTTACAGACTACAGTAGTTCAATATCCACACCACTGAATCCCAATATGTGATGTGGTAATCCCTCCACTGTTCACCAGTATATATGTGATGTGGATATCCCACCACTGCCCACCAAATGTGACGACCCTCCACTGGACTATTAATCAAGGAGCCTCAATCCTCACCACTAGCAACAGTGGGAGATGTTCACTGAGAGGATGACATGTACATACACAGTATTTCCAGATGCAGCTCTCTGTATCAAGTTCAGTTTCCCTTAAGAGCACAAATACCCCAGTCAGTCCGGGGCTGGTTTCTCCCTCTTCCTCTAGATCCTAAAAAAGGCACCCCACTGGCACAGCTATAGAGTTGAGATCTCAGCTGAGTGACCAAGCCAAGACCTTCAGCACCCTCTCTGTCCAACCAGTGCTTCTTGTCCATGCCCAAGTAGCTGACACACACACTTTTTGAGATTTGATTTACACACACACACACACACACACACACACACACACACACACACACACACACACACACACACACACACACACACACCTACCTGGGAAAGACTGGCATAGGTTTACTAGCTATGCCCCCTTCTGCCCAGTCTATAAGGTAATTTTACTGCTACCAGTCACTCCTTATCAGCTACTTTAAGGCCCTTAGTAAATGGTGTCTAATTTTACTGTTAATATTAATACTAATACAAATGGCAGTTTAACCAAGAGCAAGCCTCTTAAACTTAAATATTTCTGCACAGATCAGCCACAATGAAAGGTTTAAATACATTTAATAGTAAATAATAAAAAAACAAGACAATACTGAATATATATTCACAGTGATGTCAGAGTTCAAAACCACAGGAAACATTTAAATAACATTGCAGTACAGGTTACACAAATAAAGAAAAACATCTCAGCTAAGTGTTACTATATTCCTGGCTGTATCTAAGGGAGTTATACTGTTCCCTAGAAACGTACTTCATTAAAACAAGGCAGATGTGTGGTGAGTGGGTCTTCTTGTTGTCAGGTCCAAGACAGAATACAGAATGCTCTATCTCACTAAGTAATTTCTCAAATCAATATCTAAAATATCACTCCTGAGATAGTTTTCAGAATGACATCATTTATTGTTATCTGACTTCTAGTCCCCAGGCCAAAGCCCCCATTGCTTGAACCTGGCAGCATTTAGCATATATCTGCAAAAATATACAGACAATGCATTTTGCTGTTATCTTTGGTAAATGCTGGAAATTGCCTAGTCTCTATGGCAGAGCCTATGAAGTGATTTAATTTCAAATATTTTTCTAAAGTTTACTGGAGTGAGATTAGCCTCCTGTATCCCAGTTTCCACTGTTAAAATATATACATTTAAACAGCTACAATAGTGCATATACATTTCTGTTCTCATCCAGTAAGGCACACTGTGGATACATTTTAAAGAAAGCACTTTTACAAATACCTTTTCAAAACAAACATCTGCACAGAGCAGTTTGATATACACATGATATACAGTTCTAATACATTTGTAACATAAACATCTTATATAAATTTGTAACACAAGCATCGTATACAAATTAGTTCCCACTAATTACCACACTGATGGGAGCCCACTGAACAATGAAGGCATTATAAGAGATCTGGGGATGCAGGTTGACAGCAACCTCTCCTTTGACCACCACATTGCCACTGTGGTCAGAAAGTCCTTCTATGTGGCACATCTCATTACCAAGGGTTTTGCATCCAGGAAGAAAGAGGTCATCATCTCCCTATATCATTCCCTCATTAGACCAATCATTGAGTATAATGACCCATTTGGCATGTACCTCACTAGGCACCTGCAACTGCTGGAGAGGCCACAGAAGTACCTCACGAAGGGGATCATAGGCATTAAACACATGTCGTGCATGGACAGACCCAGAAGACTCCAGCTATTCTCTGTCTCATATTGCCGACTTAGAGGCAATCTTTGCTTGATGCATATCTGACCCAGCTCTGTTAGAAATGCTACATTCCACACCACATGCTCCAGAGACCTCAGCCTCATTACCACAATCAATAGAACATGCTGGAGGGACAGGTTCCTCACCCAGAGACTGCCCATGCTCTGTAATAGACTTACCCTATATGTTAAGCAGAGCACCTCGCTGTTCCTCTTCAAGAGAAATCTTGGTAAGTGGATGGGTAATAGAAAGTTCACCCCGGGGATCACTCCAGTGGCTACACTTGATAGAGGCACTGGGAGCTAATGTCGGGTGGCAGTATGCCAGGGTACTTCTATGGTCTAGGCTTATAAAGGCTCCAGGGTCATTAGCCTAGTACACACCTATGAACCTATGATATTTACAAATGACATATAATTATTTACAAAATTCCAGCTAGCTGTACTGGCAGTACTTCCTTTTGTCACAAGCCATTTATGAAATATTACAAAATGAATATTTACTGTATTTAATACACTCTAAAGATCACTATCACTTTAAACATATGTTTATGCTGAACAGTTAGCTGTTTACATTTCTTTATTAACCCTTATGTGTCCAGAGATGTGAATATTTGTTTGAAATATGAGGCTGTAACCCGATTTTGTCAAACCTCAGACTCTAGATATTGGAAGTTGAGTACAAACCTACAGAGCTCCACTGGAGTGAGTGAGTTAGGTAGCACCCTATTACATTTTTTCTGTTATCTAGAATTTTATTTACATTATTTACATGAGGTTCTAGCTCCAATTTCAAAACATGTTATAAGCCACCCATTTGTGATTCTGTTAGTCTGTTCATATCAAGTGTCTAGTTGTGAAATTTAAGTGACTGAGACTTGGGTGAGTCTCCAAACCTATAGCTAGTATTTCCTCTTTCAGTTTCTGAAAGTTACATGCATCAACATTCTCAGAGTCCGTGTATATGCGTTTAGTGAGTTCCTGGTCAGATATGAGGATAGTATCTAGGCCACTCAGTTTGGGGAAAGTTTTCTCAAGCTGCCTGTCAGTGTTCACTAAAGCCTTGTCAGTGTTCACTGCCTCCTTAGATATATAGTTCACTTTGAAGGGAATATAACTTATGACATTTTTATCCACCAATTTTTTTTAATTTTATAGAAGAGTTACAACAACAGAACATGACTTCTCCAAGCAACCTCCTTTCTCCCAAGGACCCTCTTTGGCACAGCAAATCCTTGTATGTGCACAAGAGTTGTGATGCTTCTCACACACTGTACCACACAAGGTCAGATGAGCCACATAAAAGGTCAGTTTAACCATCAGTGATTAGCATTCTGCTGAGGTGGGCAGGGCTGCATCAGGACTAGGACACTTCCTTTTTTGCATCTATTTCTCTAATGTTCAGATTAGGAATCAGGACCTTTAGTTAACTAATTCTGCAGGTGACTGAAAACTGTTCATTATTGTCAAATCTCCTTCTGATACTCATTCATTACAGCAGGATAGTAGCATAGCAAGGGTGGGGAAAATGGGGTATATGGGCCAGGCACAAGGGGTTAGAGGCCACAATCCTGAAGTGCTGTTTCTGTATTCTTCTTTCTGTACCATCATTTCTGAATGCTAGTACAGAAAGCAACTTGTGAACTTTTTATCTTGTCCTTCCAATGAAGAGCTGCGGCATGGAGGGGTTGTGGGTCTGGGGGGAGAGGCTCTACTTCATGGACCATCCCAGAGTGCTGGTAGAGCCAGTTATGTCTCTGATGCAAGAACTCAGCCTTGTAAACAGCTGGTATATGGACAAGGAAGTTAGATTAGATGAAAAAAGTGTAATATCACATATGATAAGAGCTGTCTCCATTAATGCACAGTATAGGTAATACCCCACTCCAGTATGATGATGTAGTCAGGAGTCTTGTAATCTAGGCTGACAATTCTGTTTCCTTTAACCACCACATGGTAACATTAGTCAGAATAGCTTAGGACAACTGATATCTAAATGTGTATATCGACCAGGTCAAAAGAAGTCATCACCCTTCTGTATTCAGCTCTAAATAGACCAATTATTCATACAATGCCTTTTTAGGATGTACCTTTCTAGGCATATTATTCACCTAGAAAGGCCACAGAAGTTCCTATATTGATACAATGCCTTTTTAGGATGTACCTTTCTAGACATATTACTCACCTAGAAGGACCATATAAGTTCCTATATTGATACAATGCCTTTTTAGGATTACCTTTCTAGACATATTATTCACTTATAAGGACCATAGAAGCTCCTATATTGATACAAGGCCTTTCTAGGATGTACCTTTCTAGACATATTATTCACTTATAAGGACCATAGAAGTTCATATATTGATACAAGGCCTTTCTAGGATGTACCTTTCTAGACATATTCACCTAGAAGGACCATAGACGTTCTTAACCAAGTGGAGTGTTGACCTGAAATCCCTGAGTTGCTATGAAAGGCTTGAAGTGATATCTCATTATCTGGTTTCTCATAGGCTTTTATTGAGTAAGTGATGGCTTGCAGGTTACCACATTAAGGACCCCCATCCTCCTTGATGTCCTGTATGTTCTCAAGCCAAATAACCCCACTAATACCAGAACAGGGACTTAAATCTCCACCAATATATAAAAATGCAAGGGAAAAACAAATGTATTACCCAAATGCTTACCCCACCTCTGGAACAGACTTCCTCTGAAATTTATACAAAATGACACCCCAGCATCCTTCAAAGGAAACTTTAAGTGACTGAATGGATGCCCATAAATTTACTAAAAGACTGAACTGCTTTGCTGTTCCTGAAAAGGAGAATACAGTAAGATGAATGGTACTGACAAAGATTAAATGGTTTTGTAACAGAGAGACCTTGTATTTTCTATAATCCCTTTATGACATTGCTAATTTCTTTTCCAAAGTTCTGTTCGATAATTTCAGTATCCCAGAATGCCCAGTGTTTTCCTCAAAATGGCTAATAAACAGCTAGTACTTACAAATGTCAGTTAACATTCTGTTATCTTCAGTTCTGTTATATCCAAGAGGCTTCTCTTTATGTAACAACAGTTCCTGAATCTTTTCCAGATTTCAGAAACATCTTACAGACTGCCTTCATCTTTCTTCTGTAGCACCCTTCATTAGAAACCTTTACAGAGCCAGTCTTGGCCCAAGGATCAGGAACTCTATTCTCCTTTGATATAATGGCTATGGTATATCCCAAGAGGGCCCTTTTCCCAAGTTGTCATTTATAGCCTCTCTCTGGTTTTCCTGCCTGATCTGCATTTCTTTCACATGACATTTCTTATGTTAAAGACACCCCTACCCAACACAGGCCCACAATAACTAGTGTATTTTCAATGTTCAGTCACCACAGCATATAACACTATCTATACAACATAACCAGAGCCTGTGAGACAGGCTGGGTGTGCTTTATCAACACAGGCGCTACCTTTCTCTGTCTTCGAGACAACTCCTATCTACCACCTACCTCCTACCCTCCCTTTTGTATGGAGCTCCGTTACGCTCTAACCTCCAATCATCCCTAAAATCTAAACTTTCTTCATGTTATAACAAAATTTCAAAGTTTGCCACAAGACCCAAATCCTCTATTTTATACATAGTTATTGACATAAAAAGTGAAACACTGATGTACCTTCAAGTGTGTCCATGTGATGGAAGACTGGTTGAGGCCCAGCACAGTGACCTGTCCTTGCTGCAGGTATACCTCTGTAACTATGATATAATGCATTTCTCTTGGTGCCCTTAGTATGGCTGTCTCGGAAATCCCTTAGCACTCATATTCCTGCTCTTATGTACTGCGCACCAGTAACCTGCTTGGTTTTCAGTATGTTATATTACTTCTGTAACTATGATATAATGCATTTCTCTAGGTACCCTTAGTATGACTGTCTATGAAATCCCTTAGCACTGTTAAAATGTTCAATCTCCAACTTTCGCCCTATTGCTATTCTATCCCCTATCTCTAAAATACTCGAAAAATGTATTCACCTCCAACTATTACCCTACCTATTGGGCAACGAACTCCTATCGCCTACCCAACATTGGTTTATGCCTGGACATAGCACTGCCACTGCCCTTCTTTCCTTCCTCAAAATCATTAACTCTGCTCATGACTCTGGGAACATAGTTTCTACGCTCCTCCTCAACTTATCTAAAGCTTTCGACACAGTCTCTCATGTGCTTCTACTTTCTAAACTCTCCCATCTTAATCTCTCCTCTTCATCTATCAAATGGTTCTCCAGCTTTCTCTCAGCCAGGGAACAAGCTGTAAAATGGAACCACTGCACTTCCTCTTTCCTTCACACCCCAACAGGTGTACCACAAGGCTCCATTTTGGGTCCTTTACTATTTAACATTTTCATCAATAATTTCCAACAAAAGATCCCCAATGCTAAACTGGTACAATACACCAACGACTCCACTATCATCTGCTCAGCCAAAACTCTTCCTTTACTAATAAACCTTACGCAAGAAGCCTTCTCCTCCACTGAGTCCTGGATGCTTGACGATCACCTAGCCCTAAATGCTTCCAAATCTAAAATAATGATCTTTACCCCTTCTAGACATACTGCTGCTGACAAAGCATCCTTCTCTATACTTAGCCTAAACAAAACATCTAATGAAATAGTTCCCCATACAAAACTTCTGGGCGTTCTTATCGATGACCAGCTAAAATTTGATATCCACCTACAAACCAATATTAAAAAGACTCATCAAAAACTTTGTATGCTTTATCAACACAGGCGCTACCTTTCTCTGTCTTCCAGACAACTCCTATCTACCACCTACCTCCTACCCTCCCTTTTGTATGGAGCTCCGCTATGCTCTAACCTCCAATCAACCCTAAAATCTAAACTTTCCTCATGTTATAACAAAATTTCAAAGTTTGCCACAAGACCCAAATCCTCTACTCACCATTGTAACTCCCTACATGCTCTAAATTGGTTGGAACTCCCAAGCTACCTAAATTTCATTCAACTAACTACAGCACACAAGCTAATTTTCAAACCTACTAACTGTCCATCACTCTCCTCTTCCCTAAAACTTCCCCAGTCACATAGAACACTTAGAACCACAAATCAGAACTTCTTAGAACTTTACAAGCCTTTACATGCACCAGGGCAACTTCTACTATCATTCTCCCTTACCAGATTATGGAACTCTCTTCCCCCTTACATTAGAACTACCCCTAAGCTACCATCCTTTAAAACCCTACTCCACTCTCACCTCTACTCCCTCTGGGAGTGCTCCTGTACCCATCCTACCCGATTCCTGATACCTATCCCTATTCTACTCTAATCTCTGCCACTGCCTCAATTCCTCTCTCTAAAATTCCTTTGCCTAAATACATGTAGTTTATTAAATGAACACAAATTTATTGTTTTTGCTAATATCTTATAAGTGATTGACTCAGCTCATATATTTCAAGATATGTAAAATCTTGCCTTGCTGTATATTGAATGTTAAACTGTTGTTCTCATATGTTGTACTAATACATTGTATATTGTATGTTGTATGTCTGCAGCTTTTCTCCTCAAGCCTCCATTGAAAACGGGCTACCTTGGCCCAATGGACTTTCCTGGTTAACAAACTGAAATAAATAAATAAATGCATTTCTCTAGATCCCCTTAGCATGGCTGTCTCTGAAATCCCTTAGCACTCATATTCAGGCTGTTTAATGTATTTATCTGTGTACTGCACACCAGTAACCTGCTTGGTTTTCAGTATGTTATATACCTCTGTAACTATGATATAATGCATTTCTCTAGGTCCCCTTAGTATGGCTGTCTCTGAAATCCCTTAGCACTCATATTCAGGCTGTTTACCGTATTTATCTATGTACTGCATACCAGTAACCTGCTTGGTTTTCAGAATGTGATGTACCTTTGTTAACTATGATATAATGCATTTCTCTAGGTACCCTTAGTATGGATTTCTCTGAAATCCCTCAGTACTCATATTCACACTGTTTACTATATTTATCTATGTACTGCACACCAGTAACATGCTTGGTTCTCAGTATGTTATATCACTGCAGCCATGTTGTGCAGTTGTTTCTGGATCAGGAATTGTTCTTTTCCTGTACTTCAGTGTGTGTTGGACCTCTCTGTATAGTTCACATCTCTGAATCGAATCCTAAGTTTCTATCTTTAATGATACATTTTTTTCCAGAATTGCAAAATTACACCTTATTTTCATAACTATGTACTCACTATCACAATAACCTTCAGTATGAGTTTATTGTATAATTCTGACAATTGTTAAAGTATGATTTTTTAAACTTGTTGACTTCAAGGTTTATCTCAAAATATGTGTTAATAAATTATATATTTTTGTACTTCTTGCAGTTATATGAGCTATGTGGAAGGAATTCCAAAATGTGTAAACATCACATCTGCCTTCAGATTATCTAAAACTTTGCAGTTTAGTTGGAGGAAACAAGTGGCATTGGGATCTGCCACTGCCTACACGTAAGTTTTCAATAAGATGTTAAAAGCTTTGGTTTACTATTTTTTTTTTTGTCAGTTAGGTTACTTCATGAGGCACAAATGCAATAATTTAGAACAGCAGACCTAGCTCAGAATTGCAGTGATGTATTTACAGTTGTCTGCTGCTTGGTAACCACTTGTCTGTTTCCCCCAAGTTACTTGTGTGTTTCCCCCAAGTAAATGTGCAGTTACACATGCAAACTAAGTTTACTATTAATTGTAAAAGCCTGTTTTAACTTTTTGTTGAAGTCATTAGAGGCCTACTGTTACAAGATAGATGGAGAGATAAACAGTTCCACAAACATGGTGATCGAAGTTTAGATTGCTATCAACCTGTGTTCCCAAATCTTGCACCACTGAGTTTGAGCTTAGAGGGGCACTGTCAATATTGTAATTTGCAGGGACTTTTTCTTTGCCAAAGGGGATGATAATGCACTTTTTTTTGCATTCAGCTTTAGTCCATGGCTTTGGCACCAATCATTTGTCTGTGCTAGCACCTTTAGTAATGTATTATCATCATTTGGAGACTTGATGATTGCACCCACTTTGCAATCATCAGCAAACTTGGTAAGCCACAGGTCAACTACTTTTGCCTGGACTTGCAAGAAATGGATTCCAAACAGCAGAGGGCCCAGCACATATCCTTGTGGTACACCACTGGTAATTGGTCTACTGGTAGAGGTAGAATCCCCAATTTTAATAGTATGTGTTCTGTCGGTGAGCTCGTTGGCTACCCATCTAGTGATGTATGGGTTAATCCCCAGGTGGGAGTTTCTCATTGACCCGAGTGGGGGATTGTGTCAATAGCCTTGGATAAGTCAAGACAGGCAGTATGTACTGTTTTGCCTTTATCCAGGGTTTTGGTGACAGTCTTGAAGACGTCCACCAGGTTAAATAAGCATGATCTACCCTTAATGAAGCCAAATTGAGTCAGGTCAAGTGTTTGAAAATTGCTATGTTCTTGTTGACAAGTTCCAAGATGATTATTTCCTTGGCCTTGCAGATAAGGTTGGTAAGACTTACAGGTCTATAGTTCCCAGGGTCGGTTGATGGACCCCCTTTGTGTAAGGGGATTACTATTGCTGTTCTCCACTCTGCTGGAACAAAGTCAATGCTAAGGCCGAGGTTAAAGAGACCACCAAGTGGTTCTGCTAGGTCTTGATTTAGATTATTTAGTAAGCAGCCTGGAATGTTATCTGGTCCCATAGAAGATGTATTTTTGGCCTTGGAGAGTGTGGATATGACCTGGTCTTTGGAGATACTAGGTAGAGGACTGGTGTAAAGTATGCTTTGGCATATGGCTGGTGGAGACAGTAGTGTGAAGTTTGCACCAAATCTGTCAGCTAACAGGTTGGCAATTTCCTCAGGTTCAATATGAGAAGTACCATCCACAATAAGTTTGGCACATAGTTGGGTGTTCCTTTTTAGATTTTGGATGAAGCTAAAGAATACCTTATGTTTATCCTTAGCTAGGGATGGTACTTTAGCTTTGTAACTAGCTTTAGAAGGCTTTACAAGATATCTGATTTGCTCATTCAAGCAGCGGAGGGTATTTTCCTTTCTGCTGAGCAAGTTCCCTCTTGTTCTTAGACATCAGTTTCTTCCTTTAATTATATAACCTATTTATACTTCAGGTCCACCAGGGTAGCCCCTTTTTTGCGAGGACCTAGTTTTCATCCGATCAGGTACAACTTGAGTCTATACAGTTTTTTATGATGTTTATAGAGCATTTCTGTACTCTCTGCATAAAAGTCATTGTTGGCTGTGCTAGCAGGGGGTTTGCAACTTTTTATACAATTTCCTAGTAGGCTGTAGTTTGCTTTGGAAACATTTTTCAGTTCTTTTGTTTCTCAGGGGGTGTCAGGTCTGATTGTTACTTTCAATGACACAGATTTATGAACTGACCTTACCAGGGAGTACACACAGGGGGTAGTGCAGGGACCCACTGTATGGTGGTGAGTCTAAGTCTAGGATATTTGAGCACCTTCTGGGGAAGCAGACTTGCTGTCCCAAGGCATCTGTATTGCAAAGTCGAGGAACCTAAGGGTGAACATGTTTGTGTATGTCACCCAATCAATGGAAGGATAGTAGAAATATCCCATGACTATAGTGTTTGGTTGCATAGTGAGTGACTCTATTATAGGTTCATAGGTAGGTACTAGACTATCAGCCCAAGGGCCTAAGTAAGCCTAGCCAACAAGGTTCCCTGGTATACGCCACCCAAGAAAGTTAGTTTCCTGTGCCCCTGTCGAGCAGAGCCACCAAAGTGATCCCAGGGATGTATTTCCTATTTCCCATCCACTTATCAAAAATTTTCTTGAAGAGTGCTAATGAGGAACTTTGCTTGTCATAGATGGGTAACTTGTTCCAGAGTATGGGAAGTCTATGGGACTGGAAAATATCCCTCCAGCATGTCCTGTTTATTGTGATGACAAGATTTAGGTCCCTAGAGTGTGTAGCTTGGAGGGATTGGGATTTCTTTAAGTGTAGCATGTTCAACAGCTCTGGGTTTGACATAGCTTTATATGTTAGGCAGAGATCACCTCGGAGTAGGGGATATGCTACATAGTAAAGCTGGAGTTTTTTGAGATGGTCAGTGTAGGGCATCTGTTTGAAGCCAGTAATCCTCTTTGTGAGGTACTTCTATGGCCTTTACAGCTGCTGCAGATGTCTTGTGAGATACATTCCAAAAGGGGCATTGTACTCTATAATGGGTCTAATGATTGTCGAGTAGAGGGGAACAGTGACCTCTTTTTTCCTAGATGAGAACTCTTTTGTTATGAGGTGTGCCACATGGAAAGATTTCCTGACTACTGTGGCGATGTGATTATCAAAGGAGAGACTACTGTCCACCTGGGTCCCAAGGTCTCATCACACATTTGGTATTAAGTAGACTGCCACCTATGTGGTAGTTCATAGGTACAGAGTTTTTACCAAAGGGAATGACAATGCACTTTTGGGCATTGAGCTTGAGGCCATGGCTCTGACACCAGGCATCTGTCTCAGTGAGGCCCTACTGTAGGATGTTCACGTCATTTGGGAACTCAACTATGGCTCCTAGTTTGCAGTCATCTGTAAACTTCATTAGCCAGAGGCCTTCTTTGTTAGCCTGTACTTCAGAGAAGTAAATACCAAACAGGAGAGGTCCCAGGACTGAACCCTGTGGTACTCCAACTTTTCACTGGTTTGAAGTCAGATTTGGAGTCTGCAACTTTTACAGTGTGGGTTCTGTCAGTGAGCCATTTGGCAACCCATCTTATGACATAGGGATTTATACCTAGTTTAGTGAGTTTACCTATAATTCTGGAATGGGGGATGGTGTCAAAAGCCTTGGCGAGGTCAAGATAGGCTTTGTGAACCACCTTACCCTCATCTACAGCTTTAGTGACTGCTGCAAAGAAGTCGATCAGGTTCAGGAGTCATGATCTGCCTTTCACAAACCCGAACTGGGTGGGGTCCAGAGTTTGGAAGTTATCAATGTCTTTCTTTATGAGTTCCATGATGATATGTTCCATGGCCTTACAGACTAGGCTTGTCAGGCTAATAGGGCAATAGTTCCTGGGATAAGTGGTGCCCCCCCCCCTTTGTGGAGTGGGATAACTGTTGCTGTGCACCATTCAGTGGGCATAAAGCCTAACGTGAGACTATGACTGAATATGGTGTTTAGGTGGGGAGCCTGTTTTTTCAGAAGTTCATGTAAAATACAGCCTGGGATGTTATCCGGACCCATGGATTTTGTGTTTTTTGGCTTTAGAGAGTGCAGCTTTCACCTGCGTAGTTGTGATTAGAGGGACTCTGCATTCTTCCTGTATAGATATGGGCCCTTTAGGGGGTGAGAGAGGGGTAAAGATAGCACCTAAACTATCTGTCATTACGTTGGCAATATCAGTTGGTTCTGTAATTTTCATGCTGTTGTGCTGTAACTCAGAGCAGATCTGGGTGCTGCCATTGAGATTCTTGACATAGCTATAGAATATTTTGTGGGTGTCCCTAGCATCAGTGACAATTTTGTTTTTGTGGCTAGCTTTGAAAGATCTTATAAGGGATCTCAGCTTCTTACTGAGACTGACCAGGGAACTCCTCCACTCATGGATTTTTACTCTATTTTGCAACAAGAGACTTCTCTGCATAGATCAACTGGACATAAGCTGATTTAAGTATATTTTCTGCACTTATTTAAGATTTGAGTGAGTAAACATTGTGTGTCTTGCATTCAGTAAATATTGTGTGTGTCTCTGAATCGCCGCAGTAGTTGTTAGACTGCTGTGAAATTCCTTTGTTAAGTGTTAAATAGCTTGGGGGTTTCTGCCAGCATTAAAATCTGTGTTGGTTACATTTCTAGTAATCATTTTAAATCGAGTTGCTGGCTACTGAGACTTCCCTGCATACATCAACTGGACTTAAGCTGATTTAAGTATATTTTCTGCACTTATTTAAGATTTGAGTGAGTAAATATTGTGTGTCTTGCATTCAGTAAATATTGTGTGTGTCTCTAAATCTCTGCAGTAGTTCCCCACCCCCTCCCCTGCTGTAAATGTCTTTTTGCTCACTCCTCCTGGACCCATCTCATTCGCTCACTCAACTGAGTACAGTGAGATCATATTTTGATTTTGGATACTCTTACCAGTTCCATCTCCTCTGCAGTGTACAGAGAGAGCACTTGGGAAGGGCATTTACCTATAGTATCTTAATCTGCTCTGTTTCCTCCATCTTAAAAAAAATGTGCACTTCATCTGCCTTACTGTATTTGTGTTTCTTCCTACTTTATTACCATATTTTGCTTTTGCCTCTTTTAAGATTTTAAAGTGGAACCTGTGTGTTGAGAGACAGCCTTACAAGACTATCTGCAAATATATAGAGCTGAGTATATTTTTCTGTATTATTCTGTATTATAGAGCTAAATTGTTGCTTAGATATCTGTTGTCCTACTGTTCTGCAAATATACAGAGATCAGTATATATTTTTTGGTTGTATAATTTGCACTCCGATTCCTCACATCTCTGTTGAAACTGGTTTCCTCACCTCCCCGTCCCTGTTCTTGGTTGTAGTTTAAATTTGGTGGCTTTTGCAGTGCCCGCCCCACTGTAGATTTGATCTAGGACACTCCCCCAGTCCCATCTCTTTACCGCATTCTACCTAATAAACCCTTTCTGCACTTGCTTTTAGTCCTTTTTAATTTAATTACATTTTTTCAAACTGTGTGTGGACTAATATTGCTACATACTCAAGTGTGCCAGCTTACACTGCATGTGAATTGTTTTTACTACTGTTTTTTTGCTACTTTTCTGAAAAAAAATTATCTGCTTTTACTGTATTTGTGTTTCTTCCTACTTTATTTTGCTTTTGCATCATCTTAAAAGTACTCAATTGTATTTATTACTGCTTGGTGTATCTCATTCTAAGCCTTTTAGTTTAAGCACTTGGGCTTCAGACCAGTTATTTTACATTAGAAGGGTTCATGGTCTGCACTCTTGTGGGAGGAGAGGCTGGACTCTGCCCTTCTGAGCTGGGAATTTCTGGTTAAAGGCTTATAGTGCCTGCATATCTGAACTGCTTCTTACTGAAATTGGTACATCTTGTTTGCTGTAGCATAGACCAGATCCAGGCCTGCTGAATCTAGCTTTGTTTGTATAACTTGAACACTAATCCAGGCATTCTTTAAAGTATTCAGTTGTATTTAATCAAGTTACTGCTTGGTAGTAACTTGATTAAAGTGTAGCTATCATTCTAAGTCTTTTGGATTAAGCATTTGGGCTTCAGACCAGTTGTTTTACATTAGGAAGGTTTGTGGCCTGCACTGTGGTGGCAAGACAGGTAGCTTACATCCTTCTAAGTGGGGGACTGCTGATTGAGGGCTCAGTGTCTGTTATTCTAAAAGTATATTAGTTCTGGTTTAAGCACTTGGGCTTCAGGCCAGTTATTTTACATTAAGAAGGTTTGTGGTCTGCACTCTTGCGGGAGGAGAGGCTGGACTCTGCCCTTCTGAGCTGGGAATTTCTGGTTAAAGGCTTATAGTGCCTGCATATTTGAACTGTTTCTTACTGAAATTGGTACATCTTGTTTGCTGTAGCATAGACTAGATCCAGGCCTGCTGAATCTAGCTTTGTTTGTATGCTTGTTGTTTGTTTGCTTGTTATTTCCCTGAAACGCTAATTCCACCTAAAATGTGGCTTTTCAGCACTTCTGCGGATCCCTAGTGATATCTGCATTGCTTACTGTACTTATTTCCTTGTTTCACTTGAAAGAAAGTTACTGTTTGTCATTTTAGAAAGTTACTGTTTGTCATTTTTGTATTTAAGTTACCTGTAACACATTGCATTTAAGTTACCTGGCACTTGCCCACTAAAGCAATTATATAAGTCAGCACTAAAAAATTAAAAGCACTACACCCTCACAAACTCCCCTTGAGTACCTTGAGTACCTTGTTCCCCATTAGCCCTTTTTTTCAATTATAAATTATTCTAGCATGTCCAAAGGTCAGTTGTCAATCTCCTCTCCAGTCCAGCTGGTGAATCTTGAGGCAATGTTACAACTGCCTCATGTACACAGACAACCCTCTCCTTCTCCCAGCAAATTCCAACACATGTGAGAGATGCAACCATAAAGCCATACTGGAGGCTAAGCTCTCTCAACTCAGTACTGGCGTAACCAGTCAGGAGGAGAAGGAAACCACACTCACTACAATTCCAGTCTCACATAGACCTACCACGACAGCAAACCAAACACATAAACACACAAAAACATACTCGGTGGCTCTAAATAAAAATCTGCCTAAGCAGCAGAGACCTCCAAAGCAGACACCCAAGCAACCGCTACCCCAAAACAAAACACGTACAACACATAGCTCACAAAGCCAGTGTGCCAAACAGTCACAGCCCTTAAGGCTAAACAACACACCTGATACACTTGTAATAGGTGACGCTGTCGTCAGGCACACTGACGTCCCGCTCACCAGGCTGAACAAGGAGAAGGTCACGGTGAGCTGCCTGTTGGGTGCTAGGATCCACCACATAACACAAGCACTCAGGTCACTCCAAGGCAAGTACAAATATGACTCAGTCATTGTCCATGCTGGTGTGAATGACCTGAGACGTACCTCCCTGCACTACATGAAATGAGACATAGAGGAGCTCTCTGAGCATGTAGCCCAGGCCGGTATGACCCTGACCTTGAGTAGCATCTTACCCTCACCAAGAATGATGCCACAATATGAAGACAAGATGATCAATTTCAACAATTGGCTTAAGTATTGGTGTCATTCAAAGGGGATCCAATGCCTGTCAGCCTGGGATGACATGCTCGACAAGCCACGATGCTTCACTAGGGACGGCTTGCTCCTGTCACCCCTGGGCTTTTGGATATTGGCAAAGGCTCTTGCTACCCCCATAGTGCCTTTTTTAGGCAAGGCTCAAAAGACAAACCCACCTCCATAGGTATCACAAGGGATAAGAAACCAAGAGTAATGCTACTCAACGCCAGAAGTCTAAACCTCAAGATGCACTCACTCAAAACTTTCCTTAGCATTGAGAACATCGATATCTGTGCAGTAACAGAAACCTGGTTCAAGGCTCCCGAGAGCACCTCAGCACTACCAGGTTATACCTCATACCATGCTTTTCGGCCCCAAAACTTGTCCGAACCACAAAAGGAGGGGGAGTATCAATATTCATCAAAGATACCCACACCTCCAGGTTGGTGGCACAGCATGAAGCATCAGAGACTATCCATGTGCAACTAACAGTGGGTAAAACTGCCTTCCAGTTTATAGCCTGCTACAGACCACCCTCCCAAACCCAGTAACTCCACTCGGCCTTCCTGAGAACACTGGAAAATATGAAGGTCTCTCCAAACACTATTATATTGGGTGACTTCAACTACCCAAACATAGACTGGGAGCATTACTCTAGCTCCAACACCCTAGCCCAAAGGTTCCTAGAATTTATAAACTCAAATGCTATGGAACAACTTGTTACCACTCCCACAAGAAGGGAAAACATACTGGACCTGATCATCACCAGCATGGGGACTCTATGCTTCAGACCAGAAGTGTATCCCTAATTAGTAAGATCAGACCATAAACTAATCTCATTGGATATTCACATCCCGACTCCACCCCCTGCTCTGAAAACCACAGTGAAAAACTTCTCTAATACAAATTTCACACTCCTCAAAACTGAGGTGGAATCCTTCAAAGCCCCCTGGCCTGTGGAAAATACAGCCCAGACCACAGAATCCTTTATAAATGCATTCTATGAACACCTTCAGGAATGCATGGATCATGCAATCCCAAATAAAACCAAGTCCCAATCCTCCAAAGGCAGACGTCCTGTCTGGTGGACCCCAGCCAGAAACAAACTATACAATAGAAGGAGGAGGCTACTACATGATAGAGCAAAATCCCAAAAAGGGAAGGCATCTCTGATCAGTATTAGCAAAAAACTACGGGCACTCATAAAATCGTCTAAGGCCAGCTTCAAGAGAAAAATTGCACAGGACACTAAGGATAATCACAAGGCTTTCTTTAGTTATGTTAGGAACCTGTGTGGGAATTCCCAGATATGCTCAGAATTAGTCCAAAATGACAAAAAATACACCGAACCCACAGACGTTGCCAACATTCTAGCTGACAGGTTCAGTGCAAACCCCCCCCACCAAAAGGGCAAATATCTACCCAGCAGAGTGCTGCCCCCCTGACATCTCAGATGCTCAGGTAAGAGCTGCCCTCTCCAAAGCAAAAAACACAGCATCAATGGGACCAGACGGTGTCCCTGGCTGCGTCCTACATGAACTCCAAGAAGAGCTAAACCCAAACATAAAACTACTGTTCAATCTCAGACTTACTACAGGATATGTACCCAAAGAGTGGAGTACAGCAACAGTGGTCCCTCTCCACAAAGGTGGTGCCTCAACGGATCCTGGAAACTATCGCCCCATAAGCCTGACTAGCTTGTTCTGCAAAGCTATGGAAAGGATCATCATGGACCTCATAAATAAAGATATTGGGGACCTACAGACACTGGATCCTACCTAGTTTGGCTTTAAGGGCAGATCCTGCCTCTTAAACCTGGTTGATTTCTTTGAAACAGTCACCAAGGCCATTGACGAGGGAAAGGTGGTCCACACAGCCTACCTGGACCTTGCAAAAGCCTTCGATACAATACCCCACTCAGGCATTATAGATAAGCTCACCAGCTTAAATATAAACCCCTATGTCACTAGATGGGTTGCAAATTGGCTCAAGGACAGAACCCACATGGTTAGAATTGCTGGAACCATGTCAGACGACTCCAAACCAGTTACAAGTGGCATCCCACAAGGCTCAGTCCTGGGACCTCTCTTGTTCGCTATATATTTCTCGGAGGTACAGGCCAACATGGAAGGACTGTGGCTGACCAAGTTTGCAGATGACTGCAAACTGGGCCCCATAATCAACACTCCAGCTGACACAAGCATCCTCCAAAAGGGCCTCATAGAAACAGACAACTGGTGCCAGAGCCATGGCCTCAAGCTAAATGCCAAAAAGTGTATAGTCATCCCCTTTGGCAAAAACAAAGTGCCCACAAATTACCACATAGGTGGTAATCCATTAAGTACAGAAGAAGTAATTAGGGACCTGGGTACCCAAGTTGATAGCAATCTCTCATTTGACAACCACGTGGCCAAAGTGATTAGAAAAACATTTTATATAGCCCACCTAATCATGAAGGGATTCACATCTAGATCAGGGGAGGTCATTGTGCCTCTTTACTCATCCCTCATCAGGCCCATAATTGAGTACAATGCCCCTTTTGGGATGTACCTTACCAGACATTTGCAGCAACTGGGAAGACCCCAAAAGTACCTCACCAAGAGGATCAAAGGGCTCAAACAGATGCCATATGCTGTCCGGTTAAAGAAACTCCAGCTCTACTCAGTGGCATACTGCCTGCTCAGAGACGATCTGTGCCTGACATATAAAGCCATGTCCAACCAGGAATTAATGGACATGCTGCACCTCAGAAAATCCAAATCCCATCAAGCTATGTGCTCGAGAGACGTGAACCTCAGCACTGAAATAAATAGGACATGTTGGAGGGACAGATTCATAACCCAGAGGCTCCCTTCACTCTGGAATAAAATCCCAGTCCAGGTTAGGCAGAGTTCCTCATTGACTCTATTCATGTGGAATCTTGATGAGTGGATGGGAGATCATAGGTTTGCCCCAGGTATCACTTCTGTGTCACTGTTAGACAGAGGCACAGTATACTAACCTCAAAAAAGGGCGTAGCAAAATTATTTTAAAATGGGTGGCGAAAGCCAAACACACTCTGGCTATGCTTATAAGTGCCCTCGGGCAGATAGCCTAGTATGAACCTATGAACCTATGAACAGTTTCTTCCTTCTGTTGTATAGTTTGTTTATGGTAGGAGACCACCAGATTGGCTTCCTTTTTTGGAGGCTAGCATCTTGGTTCTGTTTGGGATAGCATGATCCACGCACTCGTGTAAGTGCTTATACAGTGCATCTGTGTAGGATTCAACAGTCGTAACTGTATTGTCCATCTGCATGGGTGTCATGAAGTTCGCCACTTCTGTCTTAAGAAGCATGAAGTTAGCTTTGGAGAACTTTTTTACCATGATTTCCTTAATGGGGTTGGGGCGGGATG
This sequence comes from Protopterus annectens, assembly GCF_019279795.1. Classification (NCBI taxonomy): domain Eukaryota; kingdom Metazoa; phylum Chordata; order Ceratodontiformes; family Protopteridae; genus Protopterus; species Protopterus annectens. The sequence goes on from NC_056737.1 coordinate 1,191,095,417, forward strand.
AGGATATCTAGGGTGATTAGCTTATGGTCAGATCTGACCAACGAGGAGTTGATTTCAGGTGTGGAACACCAGTGACTCATGTTGGTAATGACTAGGTCTAGGATATTGCTGCCCCTAGTGGGGGTGTGGATAAGTTTATCCAAGGCATTGGAATTTATGAATTCCAGAAAGCATTGAGCAAAGGAGTTGGTACATGAGTAGTTTTCCAAGTTAATGGTGGGTTACTTGAACTCGACCATTATTAGGGTGTTTGGTTGAATCCTAATATTCTCCATTATATCAAGGAAAGAGGAGTGGGGATCCTGGGGAATGGTGGGGGATCTGTAGCAAGCTACAATTTGGATTGCAGTTTTGCCCAGAGTTAGTTGCACTTGGATAACCTTGGATGCATTATGCTGAGCAACTAGCCTGGAGATGTGAATATCCTTAATGAATATTGACACACCTCCACCTTTGGTGGTCTGGTCCGGGTTAGGTGGCCGAAAAGTGTGGTATGAGTTGTAGCCTGGTAAAGCAGGGGTGTTCTCTGGAGCCTTGAACCAGGTCTCAGTCACTGCACAGATATTGATGTTCTCCATTTTAAGGAGTGCCTCAAGGGAGTGCATTTTGAGGTTTAGACTTCTAGCATTGAGTAGCATTACCCTCAGTTTTTGCTTGCTGTTCTTGTTACAGTGGTGAACATGTCATTTGAACCATGCCTATAAAAGGCACTATAGGGACAGCAAGGACCAAGTAGGTGGTGTGCTTCTCTTGGCTCTTGATGAGGGACCTTTATCTAGCAGTGATGTGGTAGGGTGGCTGTGCTTCTCATGGTTCATGGTGGGGGACTTGTAACTAGCAGTGATGTGGTAGGGTGGCTGTGCTTCTCATGGTTCATGGTGGGGGACCTGTAACTAGCAGTGATGTGGTAGGGTGGCTGTGCTTCTCATGGTTCATGGTGGGGGACCTGTAACTAGCAGTGATGTGGTAAGGTGGCTGTGCTTCTCATAGTTCATGGTGGGGGACCTGTAACTAGCAGTGATGTGGTAGGGTGGCTGTGCTTCTCATGGTTCATGGTGGGGGACCTGTAACTAGCAGTGATGTGGTAAGGTGGCTGTGCTTCTCATGGTTCATGGTGGGGGACCTGTAACTAGCAGTGATGTGGTAGGGTGGCTGTGCTTCTCTTGGCTCTTGATGAGGGACCTTTATCTAGCAATGATATGGTTGGGTGTTTTACCTATGGTTAGCTGGACCTGTAGTATCTCAAGGGATTCATACTGTTTAACCAGTCTCGAGGTGTATCTGGCTTTAATGAAGATGGATACACCTTCTCCTTCTTTGGTTCTTTCATATGTGGTTCGGGGTCTGAACGTGTGGAAGGCATTGTAGCCATGCACAGTAATGGTGCTGTCTGTGGCCTTGAACCATGTCTCAGTGACTCACAGACATCAACTTCTTCCAAGGGGAGGTGTGCATCCAGGGAGTGCAGTTTCCTGTTTAGACTACTAGGATCAAGCAGCATAACCTTGAGTTTGTCTCGAGTGGATTTTTTTATGTCAGAAATTTTGTTGTTTTGACATTGCCTAAAAAAGGCACTGTGGGGGAGGCAAGCACATTTACCAATATCTGAAAGTCTAGAGGAGACAGGTGAAGACCATCCCTGGCAAAGCAGTGTGGTCTTTCAACTATGTCTTTCCAAGATGACAGATAACTGGATAACACCAGAAGCTAAGCCAAATGTTGAAGTCAATAATTTTTTGTCTATATTGTGGCATCATCCTGGGTGAAGGTCGAATGCTGCTTAGAGCTAGGGACATATCTGCCTTGGACAAATAATCTGAGAGTTTGGTCATGCCTCTCTTCAAATAGTCCAGAGAGGTATGTCTCAAGTCAGTCACTCCAACATGTCCTATGACAGAGTCATAACAGTAATTGTTGAGTGACTTGAGTGTGTGCTTGATTTGATGGATCCTGGAACCTGACAGACAGCTGACTGTGACCTTCTCCTTGTCCAGCCTGGTGAGGGGGACATCTGTGTGCCTCACTATGGAGTCACCTATGACCAAGACATTTGGTTTTGAGGTGTTTTGCCTTACAGGCTTATTTGCTGAGACACTGGTGCATGTGTTGTTACATGTAGAGGATTGTATTTGCTTTTCAGTGTGTGCCCTTTTGAAGTCTCTGATCTCATAGTAAGCTTCTATCTAGTACCTCTGCGTATGTGGGTTTATATGTTGTGACCTACTTTTGTGTGAGAGGTCTTGTGTATGTGATGACAACCTACTTGATGTTCGGTTTCTTGTTACTTGAGATAACTGATTCCAAGTTCATAGTGTAATTGCATCTCTCACATATTATAGTTGTTTGTTTTAGAAGGAAGTGGTTGTCAGCATACATGAGGCAACTACTACATTGTCTCAGGATCCCCATGTCAATCAGGCTGGTTGGAGAAATGGTTGGAAATTGACCATCCATTATGGCAGTTTTTTACCATAAATACTAATGGGCAGTGGGCTAGTTTGACCAGATTTTGTACTAGGATTAACAAAGGGGCTAGGAGTGAAAATTATGGCAACACTTCTCAGTGCACAATTGAGTTTCCTTCAATGCAGCAGGGAAGCTTGTGAGGGTTCACTAACATGTCTAGGAAAAAACTGTCTTTCAAGGCATTTGCATCTATACAGGGCACCACTGAACCATGTTGCAGGGTGTGCAGCTATGCATAAATGTGAGGCTTAACTACAGGTGAAATTAAGCTCTTTTAAGCTAAACTACTAGTGGGAAAGCACACAATGGGCTTTCCTCCAGTAATCTCCAACTCAGATGAGGCTCAGAATACACACTTCTGCCACAAGGGTGCAGGCAGGGTCCTCCTATTGTAAGATGGCTGGAATAGTGCTCAAGTGTAGCAAAACAGTCTAGATTCGGCAGATCTGAATCTAGACTATGCTATGTACTATCTACTTAAAGCAACAGTACAGCTTTTTTAAAGTACAGAAAAATATAGTAAAAATTAGCAAAATGATAAAATGCAGCCAGCAAAGTGCAAAGGGAACTCACAAGCTACTTATTTTTTTTCACAATTTGCAGTGGATGCTTTGGATTTCAGCAGAATCTCTCCAGACCTCTGGCAAAAGCCACCAAGCATTGAGCAGCTCTGGTTAAAACTTTTAAGCTAAAGTGCCAATGGGAAAGCACACAATGAGCTTCCCTGCAGTAATCTCCAACTCAGATGAGGCTCAGACTACACTTCTGCCATAAGGGTGCAGGCAGGGCCATCCTGATGTGAGATGGCTGGAATAGTCCTCAAATATAACAATGCAGTCTAGATTCAGCAGATCTGAATCTAGTCTATGTTATGTACTAGCTGATGCTTGTCTCGTGTATTCAAAAGAGACGATGAAGTGGTGTATGGGTTCAAGATATTTATTGTACATAAACACATCAGGAACTGTAACTGGAACATGTACTTAAGCTGACTGACTCATTACTTCAAGCATACTTCCATGTGCATTTCCATTCATGCCTGCATTCAATCTGGCTGGCTGTACAAAATGGCACTGATATTGCACATGCATAGTAACTTATATGCACATGCTATCTAGCTACAGTGGCTGACTAGGTTAAGGCAACAGGACATTTTTTTTAAGTGTAGAAAAATACAGTAAAATCAGTAAAATGAGGCAGCAAAATGATAATATACAATTAGCACATTGCAAAGAAAACTCAAAAAGTACTTATTTTTCAATTTTAGCAGTGGATGCTTTGAATTTCAGCAGCATCTCTTCAGACCTCTGGCAAAAGTCACCAAACATTGAGCAGCTCTGGTTAGATGACATGCAGTAGGACCACCCTCTGCACAAACTGGCAGCTCTTCATGCAGCTGTGAACAGTGGGAGACTATGGAAAGTGTTTCCTATAGAGAATTTTAAACTGGATGGGTTTGCTTATACACAAGGCATGGGGAACTGAGTTTGCACATCACTTTTATACCAGCAGGATGAGTGACATTTACACAGTTAATCCCTCAGGCCAATCAGATAAAAACACAATAATCTACCAGCAGTTTTCAACTTGGATGAGTTGAATTCAGTTCTGCTCCCACCAGAGTACAAAAGAACCCTCAATGTAAAACAAACTGTTTTTTAGCTCATGTGCGGTAGCAAATGCTTTACAACCAAAGTCAGAATTCCTGCAGGATCAGGAATCCTTAGAAATAAGTTCACTAACCCTGAAAAATGTTCAAAAACACAGAAAAATGCACAATGTAAGAAAACAGACAGAAAAACTTTACAAAATTTAGAAGTATTTTGGCAAACTCGGGAGAACTTTGGCAAACTCAGAACAGCCTTTGCAGTACCGGAGGAGGTTAGGAAATATTAGAATAGTGTTAAAACAACCTAAGAGCAGTGCAGAATTATTATTCTATACAGTCTTTATGCCTCTTTCCATATTACCAAATTATCTGACAATTCTGTACAACTGTCTGTCTTGCTGTACATAGTCTTTGTAATATCAGAAAATAATCAATTTCAGATTGAAATGTACCCCTTCTATATGCCCACACATTTCTCTTCCATATTATCAGCTTACCACATCTCATAACTTCGAACATTTTTCTTACATCATTTCCTTTCTTTGTTTCGATTTCCCCTAAAGTCACATTTGAAATCTCATGTTATTAAAATATTATAATAGTCATATTTCAAACCAAAGAACCAAAAAAACTAAAGAATAAACAAGAAGGTGCATTTACCAACGAGACTAAAGATGTTTTAAGTATTAAAATGGAAGCACTAGTTATGTTTCCAGCGTAGTTTTTGGTTTTTCTACACTGTGGAGTGGAACTTTAGTTGGAGTCTTTGTGCACTTTCTTGCTTATTCTTCAGGATTCATATTTACCACTACATGCTCTAAACTTTGTTGGAATAAATTCTCCCTTTCTTTACAGGTAACATAAACATATAAAGTTATAATTTGATATGTATTTTTTCTTTCCATCTTAAATACACAGTATTTAATATTATCATTCGTACTAATGTTACATCCAATATTTTTACTGCTCCACTGCAAAATACCACTATACCAGAGCGCCAGTCATTTCCCAGATTCGACATTATATCCCCCATAACTTTTCTGTGTGTAATCCTTCTTCATTTGTTAAAAATCTAAACATCTTCCAGCACAATTATATCCACATCACCTGTATTACAGCACTCCAAAACCCCTACCCTTCTTACTATATTCTTAATACTAGTCGCATTTACAAAATAAAACTCTGCAATCTTAATTTGAATTTACAAGAGATTAACGTCTGTCCTTACTAACATATTTCAAGCAGTACTTTGTGTAAGCTGCCCATTTCCTTTCTTTTTCATACTTATGCCTTTAAACTTTCTTTTCCTTTTTCCAAGACGTTTTTCCGTTTCTCAATTTATGTCCCCTTCATCACTTGTTTCACAACCTTAGTATATCTCGTTTTCTTTATTGTTTCTATTTTCTTCTTTTTCTGTGTTTTTCTGCCTCTACCTCCAACACCCCATTATATATATTCCTATTTATATAGGTATATATAAATATATATTCCTATTTATATAGGTATACATAAATATATATTCCTATTTATATAGGTATACATAAATATATATTCCTATTTATATAGGTATACATAAATATATATTCCTATTTATATAGGTATACATAAATATATATTCCTATTTATATAGGTATACATAAATATATAGTCCTATTTATATAGGTATACATAAATATATATTCCTATTTATATAGGTATACATAAATATATAGTCCTATTTATATAGGTATACATAAATATATATTCCTATTTATATAGGTATACATAAATATATATTCCTATTTATATAGGTATACATAAATATATATTCCTATTTATATAGGTATACATAAATATATATTCCTATTTATATAGGTATACGTAAATATATATTCCTATTTATATAGGTATATGTAAATATATATTCCTATTTATATAGGTATATGTAAATATATATTCCTATTTATATAGGTATACATAAATATATATTCCTATTTATATAGGTATACATAAATATATATTCCTATTTATATAGGTATACATAAATATATATTCCTATTTATATAGGTATACATAAATATATATTCCTATTTATATAGGTATACATAAATATATATTCCTATTTATATAGGTATACATAAATATATAGTCCTATTTATATAGGTATACATAAATATATAGTCCTATTTATATAGGTATACATAAATATATAGTCCTATTTATATAGGTATACATAAATATATAGTCCTATTTATATAGGTATACATAAATATATATTCCTATTTATATAGGTATACATAAATATATATTCCTATTTATATAGGTATACATAAATATATATTCCTATTTATATAGGTATGCATAAATATATATTCCTATTTATATAGGTATGCATAAATATATATTCCTATTTATATAGGTATACATAAATATATATTCCTATTTATATAGGTATACATAAATATATATTCCTATTTATATAGGTATGCATAAATATATATATTCCTATTTATATAGGTATACATAAATATATATATTCCTATTTATATAGGTATACATAAATATATATTCCTATTTATATAGGTATACATAAATATATATTCCTATTTATATAGGTATGCATAAATATATATTCATATTTATATAGGTATATATAAATATATATTCATATATATTTTTATCTTTATATTCGTTATTCTCTCTTTCTTACTTTCCATCACATTTGTATAATTTCTACAATCCATCCATAAATGCACTGTTTCAGGACATCTTTAACATTTCAATTCACATTTTTTGCATCATGACCCATTTCATTTTAGGATCATAGGGACATAGGGTCATATGAGGATACTACGCTAATGGCTCCAGGGCCCTTACAAGCCTAGCCAAGTTCAACCTCTGTTCCCAAGGATGTCTGGCTCAAGCAGACACTTAAATCAGCACCTATTACCCCTGCCCAGGAGGGACACAGGTGGAACCCCTGGGGTGAATGTATGGTTAGCCATCCAATCATCCAAATTACGCTTAAATGGGGCCAACAAGGGGCTTTGTTTAACATGACTAGGAAGCTTACTCTAAAGGTGGGGCAACCTCTGTGAGACAAAATTATTTCTCCAGCAAGTTCTGGTGATGTCGCATACCAGGTTAAGGTCCTTTGAGTGAGTGACCCGTGTGCCATTTGTCTTGTGAATGTGCAGCATTCCCATTAAAGCAGGGTCAAAGATTGCTCTATATGCAAGGCACAGGTTACCTCTGAGAATTCTGTATGACAGAGTAAACTGCCAATGAATTCAATCTGTCCTCATAAGATAGATCTTGAAGACCCTGAATTTTCTTTGTAAGGAGCCTTTGTGGTCTCTCCAATTGCAGCAAGTGTTTGGAAAGGAACATACCAAAGGGAGTGTTGTACTCTATTATTAGCCTGATGAGGGAAGAGCATGGGGGGGTTATAACCTCTTTTTTCCAGGAGGCAATGCCCTTACTTATGAAAATAGCAATATAAAATGCCCTTCCTACCACTGTAGAGACATGGTGATCCAAGTTAAGGCTGCTGTCAACCTGCATGCCCAGATCTCTCAGCACTAACTGTATGCTTAGGGTATTGCAATTGATGTGCTAGTTTGCAGGAACATCAACCTTGCTGAAGGGAATGGTAATGCATTTTTTGCAATAAGCTTAAGAGCATGACTTTGGCGATTTTAAGTAATTCTACTTGTATATCACCCATTCCTTTCTTTTTCTTCCTGCAGGATGTCAACATCACTAGAGGTTTCAATGATTGTTCTCAGTTTGCAGTCATCAGCAAACGTTGTCAGCCACAGTCCTTAGTTTTAGCCTGTACTTTGGAGAGGTAGACTCTGAACAGTAGGGGTCCCAGAACTCATCCCTGTGGAACACCACCGGTTATGGGTCAGCTGGATTCCTCTATTTGACTGCATAATTTCTATCAGTGAGCCATTTTGCAACTCACCTGACAATACATGGGTTAATACCCAGCTGAGTTTATCAATGATACCTGATTGGGGGAGTGTGCCAAAGGCCTTGGCTATGTCTAGTTAGGAAATATGCACAAATCTGCCCTCATCTAGGGCTTTGGTGATTGTCTCAAAGAAGTCCACCAAGTTTATCAGGCATGATTTCCCCTTGACAAAGCCAAACTAGGTAGGGTGGAGTGTTTGGAGATTTCCTATATCTTTGTTAATGAGGTCCATGATGATTCATTCCATGGCCTTGCAGATAAGACTGGTGAAGCTAATAAGTCAATAGTTCCTGGGGTCCATGGATGCACCGCCTTTGTGCAAAGGGATGATGGTAGCTGTTTTCCATTCCACTGGGATGAAGCCAGTGTTTAGGCTGTGATTGAAACGTTTACGCAATGGTGATGCTAATTCCTCTTTTAACCTCTGTAGAACACAGCCTGGGATATTGTCTGGAATCATAGATGCTGTGTTTTGACCATTTCCCTACATACATAACATTTTTTATCACACTTGTTTAATAGATGCCCTTCTTTTCCACAAAAAAAAAAACATGTTTTGTGCTGCCCCCAATATTTACCACACCCTTGTTTCCTTTAACATTTAAAATGCTAGGAATGCATATAACTTTATCACTTTCCATTTTTAGTACAACATTGCATTCCTATCTACCAGTCTATAAACCCAGTTATAAACTTTTGAAATGTCCATTATTTATTTACACATTTTTCTTAAATGTCCTTTCAAAGTCTATCTTTCCACTTCTGCATCAAATAGCACACGCACTTTCTTGTTTGTCTCCCTGTTAAACGCTTTAACTACTTATGAGTCCCATGGGTTATCATTCCATTTCTTTTCATATTCACATAGAAAACCTTCCATGCTGTAAGCAGTCTCAAATAAAATGCCACAAAATGTATTTTTATTTATTAAAATAAACATCTTTACCTCTTGCACTTTCACACCCTGCAGAATGATTACGTAGTCCGAAGCATCATATCTGCTCAGTTCTTTATTTCTTTACTTTGCATTCTCACCACATACTTCTTTTTCACATTGTCTTCTGCTTTTTTTCTTTTCTTTTTTCATTCCAGACCCTTCTATCACAGTTTCTGCATACATTTTCTTTCCCTGTCCTTTATTCCCCTTTAGGGTGGATTACAGCTCTTCTTTTTGTATTTTCTCCATTATATCTCCTCAGGAAACATCTATTACATTCTCTAGCTCACTCTGCAAAATCATTTTGCTTAATAAATCATCCCACAACCCTCCCGAATGGAGGGTTATAATAACACAACCATCACTAGTGACTCATCTCTCTCTCTCTCTCTCTCTCTCTCTCTGATTCTGCAAACAATTTAAGCTGAAAAGCAGCTTCCTAATCTTCCAGTTCATCATGAACTTTACCAGGATTATGGACATTCCTCCCCACTCCTTCCACCATCTGGTACTCATTGTACACTATCCTCCCATCCACCACTGTGCTAGGAATGGGACGTGTGCATTCAGTCTCCAATCCCACAGCAGTCAGTAGGGAAGGGTCCCAATACTCTGGTCACATTTCCTCTAGTAGTGTAAATACCATCTGGGGTCTCCCCTGAAAAGAGGCTACTAGCCAAGTGTGACTAATATGGTCAATAAAGGATAAAAAAGTGTGTGTTCCTAACTAGTTTGACTGTCCTGTTTGAAGTCACTTAGGACTAACTGTAGTGTGGGTTTACATTAAGAAAGCCTGGGACTGCTTTTCTAGTGGGAGTATCATGGTCTGTCTGAGCCGAGGATCACACAGGAAGGCTCAGAGTGAGATTGCTTGATGGTTAGAGGGCTATTTGCTTTGTTTTGTCAGTTTTCTCTGCTTCTGTGAATCCTGCTTGCTTGCACAAGTCTTGGTTCATTTCCACTAAGCTCACAAACACTGGTATTGAATTCAGCGCAGTCCTAGAACAGATAAGTATTTTAAATTATTGTTGGCACTTTTATAAGATATTTAAGAGTACTGCTGCTGTATCTTCAAATTATTTATTATATTTTTTCTTCCCTTTATCACTGTAAAAGGCACTGCTTTTCACTGACCTTGCTACTGATTTCCCCTGCATTGTTGAAAATTTTAAAGTGTGTTTTAGCTAGTCTGTTTGATTGCCCTATTTGAATTCACTTTGGCCTAACTGTAGTGCAGTTTTACATTAAAACGGTCTGGGACTACTTTTCTAGTGGGAATAGAAGGTGTTCTGGTCTTTTCTATGCTGGGATTCACACAGGAAGGCATTGAGTAAGACTGTTCATTTGGTCAGATGACTGCTTTGTTTAGTCAGTTTTCTCTGTTTCTATTAACTCTCTATATTTGCGTAATGCTGTTCATTGCGCAGCAGTGGTTAGCAATGTCCTATATATGTGCAGGCACACAAATATTTCCATAGTCCTTAGTTGCATGAACAGCAACTATTTTGTGCAATGAAGAGCACTCCACCGTGAGTTTGGTCTTAGCATGGATTGCAGTCTATACTCTTACAGCAACCAAGCTAGCCAGCTGTAGACCTTTCTTGTACCATCCCTTTGCAGAACCAGAAATAAGGGTCTGTAGTTGCGGATATGCACTTCTGTGCTACCTTTGCAGCCATACTGATGCATGTGGGTGTCCTGAGGTAATGTAGTGATTGTACTATGTTTACTGACAGGCACTTCATTCTTAATCTGATACAGCATGTGAGAGATACAGTTACATAATGTCACTGGAGGGAAGGCTTTAATATGCAAGCACTTATAATAACAAAGACATTCTCAGTAACACACACATTACACCTACCTCACATAGTACAGAACAAACACAAAGACTCGTATGCTGAGGATCTTAAATGTGATCTCTCTAAATCACAAAGACCTCCCTGGCATGGAGTTTGGGACTGGTATAATGGTTAATATATTTACCTTGAAATCACAAGGCACAGGGTTTGTTTCTCACATTTCAAAGGGGAAATGCCTAGGTATAAAATGTCCCACTAGAAGTAAGCAGCAGAAGTAAGCCTAAACAAACTCTAAAAACAAACAACACTGATGAAAGTCTAACCTTAACAGGGTATATAACAAAAGGAATAGGCTAGGATCACAAAAAGCAACTCTCATAATGATAGCAGCTCCCTAATTTAACAGAAAAGTAAGAGGACTAATTAAGTCCAACAAGGCCAGTTAAAATGGATGGTTTGCACCTCTATCCTGTTATTTCAAATATTGGTTAAAATCTTGTCCACCATTCTATTCCCTTTTTTCTGCATTGCAAACCTGATAAACCTACTGATGTAGTTATAATAGCCCAGTAAAATCTGAAGAGTTACTGCTCAGTGCCAGAAGTCTAAACAAGAAACTTCACTCCCTGCAAGGTCTCTTCACACTGGAGAATGCAGATATCTGTGCAGTTACTGAGACATGGTTTAAAGCCATGGAGAATGCAGATATCTGTGCAGTTACTGAGACATGGTTTAAAGCCATGGAGAATGCAGATATCTGTGCAGTTACTGATACATGGTTTAAAGCCATGGAGAATGCAGATATATGTGCAGTTACTGAGACACGGTTTAAAGCCATGGAGAATGCAGATATCTGTGCAGTTACTGAGACATGGTTTAAAGCCATGGAGAATGCAGATATCTGTGTAGTTACTGAGACATGGTTTAAAGCCATGGAGAATGCAGATATCTGTGTAGTTACTGAGACATGGTTTAAAGCCATGGTGGATGCAGATATCTGTCTAGTTACTGAGACATGGTTTAAAGCCATGGAGGATGCAGATATCTGTGCAGTTACTGAGACATGGTTTAAATCATGGAGAATGCAGATATCTGTACAGTTACTGAGACATGGTTTAAAGCCATGGAAAGCACTATGACAGTGCAATACTACAAATGACTTCCACACAATTAAACTGACTATTGCACAAGAAGGAGCAAAAGGTGGGGGTGTCTCTGTTTACATTAAAAACAAACACACCTAGAGGCTGGACCATCAATACAGTGTGCTTGAGCTTCACCATGTATAAATTATGTTAGACAAATTCCCATGCTGTATCTTTGTAAGCTATAAGTCCTCTGTTGTGACACAGGAAAACCATAATACATGCATAAATATACTAGACCATTCCTCATTCAACCTAAAGCCATAACCATGGACAACTTTAACTACCCCAGATATAAAAAGGGAATCATACCTGACCCCCTAACATGCAGGTCCAAAGATTTCTGGACTTTGTAAATGCAAACACCTTCAACCAGTTCCTCTGCTTGCCCACTAGAAATGCAAATATCCTTGAACTAATCCTCACAAACATGATGGAACATTGCACCCTCTCTAGTGTAATGTGTCTTCACTGGTCTGGTCAGAAGGTAAAACTAGGGACACTGGCTAACCCTGGTACTTTTATGAGTTATTTTAGGCAAATGTCCTGCTATTAAGTAACACACTGGCAAACTTTCAAGCCCTCCAAACCATGAGAACTTTGCAGTCTTTTATCAGAATTGTTCACAGAAACCATCTATAGTCATATTAAGAGCTGCACAGAAATAGCTGTACCCACATGGATTAAGTACAGGGTCAAGTGAAGAAAGCCACCTTGGTGGAATCCTACCATCAATAGGTTGTATAACAAAAGGTGGACATTCATGGCAATAATTATGAGGTGCAAAGACCAAAAAGTAAAAAGCCCTCATCAACTTAAACAAGCAACTCAGGGAGCTAATAAAGTCAACCAAAGCAAAATCTAAGGTAAAAGTAACTTCCCATGCCAAGGATGATTACAAAGCTGTCTTCAGCTATGTCCATAACCTCAAAGGCAATACACAGCAATGTACCAAATTACCTGTAAATTGTGTTACCTATTCAGAGCCAGTTAAAAAGGCAATACACAGGAAAGTACCAAATTCCCTGTAAATAGTGTTACCTTTGCAGATCCAGTTAAAAAAGTAATACCCAGCAATGTACCAGATTACCTGTAAATTGTGCTACCTATGCAAATCCAGTAAAAAAGACAATACACAGCAATGTACTAAATTACCTATAAATGGTGCTACCTATGCAGATCCGGTTAAAAAGGTAATGCACAGCAACAAACCAAATTTCTCATAAATTGTGCTACTTTTGCAGATCCAGTTAAAAAGGTAATACACAGCAACATACCAAATTAAATGTAAATGGTGCTACCTATGCAGATCCAGCTAAAAACACAATACATAGCAATGTACAAAATTATGTGTAAATAGTGCTACCTATGCAGATCCAGTTAAAAATGTAATACAGAGCAATGTACCATATTAACTGTAAATAGTGCTACCTATGCAGATCCAGCTAAAAATGCAATACACAGCAATGTACCAAATTACCTGTATATGGTGCTACCTATGCCAATCCATTTAAAAAGAGTATACACAGCAATGTACCAAATTACCTGAAAATGGTGATATCATATGCAGATCCAGTTAAAAAGGTAATACACAGCAATGTACCAAATTACCTGTAAATGGTGCTACCAATACAGATCCAGTTAAAAAGGTAATACACAACAATGTATCAAATTACCTGTAAATGGTGCTACCTATGCAGATCCAGATAAAAAGGCAATACCAAACAACGTACCAAATTACCTGTAAATGGTGCCACCTTTGCAGATCCAGTTAAAAAGGTAATACACAGCAATGTACCAAATTACCTGTAAATAGTGCCACCTATGCAGATCCAGTTAAAAAGATAATACACAGCAACATGCCAAATTAAATGCAAATATTGCTACCTATGCAGATCCAGCTAAAAACGCAATACACAGACGCGTACCAAATTACGTGTAAATGGTGCTACCTATGCAGATCCAGTTAAAAAGGTAATATACAGCAATGTACCAAATTAACTGTAAATGGTGATACCTATGCAGATCCAGTTAAATTGCAATGCACATCAACGTACCAAATTACCTCAAAATGGTGCTACCCATGCAGATCCAGACAAAAAGGTAATACACCAAATTACCTGTAAATGGTGCTACATATGCAGATCCAGACAAAAAGGTAATACACAGCAATGTACCAAATTACCTGTAAATGGTGCTACATATGCAGATCCAGTTAAAAAGGTAATATTCAGCAATGTATCAAATTACCTGTAAATGGTGCTACCTATGCCCTTCCAGATAAAAAGGCAATACACAGCAACATACTAAATTACCTGTAAATGGTGCTACCCATGCAGATCCTCTTTTAAAAGGACAATACACAGCAATGTACCAAGTTACCTGAAAATGGTGCTACCTATGCAGATCCAGACAAAAAGGTAATACACAGCAATGTACCAAATTACCTGTAAATGGTGCTACATATGCAGATCCAGTTAAAAAGGTAATACACAGCAATGTACCAAGTTACCTGAAAATGGTGCTACCTATGCAGATCCAGACAAAAAGGTAATACACAGCAATGTACCAAATTACCTGTAAATGGTGCTACCTATGCAGATCCAGACAAAAGGTAATACACAGCAATGTACCAAATTACCTGTAAATGGTGCTACATATGCAGATCCAGACAAAAAGGTAATACACAGCAATGTACCAAATTACCTGTAAATGGTGCTACATATGCAGATCCAGTTAAAAAGGTAATATTCAGCAATGTATCAAATTACCTGTAAATGGTGCTACATATGCAGAGCCAGTTAAAAAGGTAATATACATCAATGTATCAAATTACCTGAAAATGGTGTACCTATGCAGATCCAGACAAAAAGGTAATACACAGCAATGTACCAAATTACCTGTAAATGGTGATACATATGCAGATCAAGATAAAAAGGTAATACACAACAACATACCAAATTAACTGTAAATGGTACCACCTATGCAGATTCAGTTAAAAAAACAATATACAGCAATGTAAAAAAATTACATTAAATGGTGCTACCTATGCAGATCCAGTTAAAGGGTAATACTCAGCAATGTACCAAATTACCTGTAAATTGTGCTACCTATGCAGGACCAGTTAAAAAGGTAATACACAAAAACATACCAAATTATCTGTAAATGGTGCTACCTATGCAGATCCAGTTAAAAAGGCAATACACAGCAATGTACCAAATTACCTGTAAATGGTGCTACCTATGCAGATCCAGTTAAAAACGCAATACACAGCAATGTACCAAATTACCCGTAAATGGTGCTACCTATGCAGAACTAGTTAAAAAGGCAATACACAGTAACATACCAAATTACCTGTTAATGGTGCCACCTGTGTAGATCCAGTTAAAAAGGCAATACACAGCAATGTATCAAATTACCTGTATATGGTGCTACCTATGTCGATCCAGTTAAAAAGACAATACACAGCAAATGTACCAAATTACCCGAAAATGGTGTTATCCTATGCAGATCCCCTATGCAGATCCACTTAAAAAGGCAATAACAACAACACACCATATTAACTGTATATGGTACTATCTATGCAGATCCAGTTAAAAACGCAATACACAGCAATGTACCAAATTACCTATAAATGGTGCTACCTATCTAGACCCAGTTAAAAAGACAATACACAGCAATGTGCCAAATTACCTGAAAATGGTGTTACCTATGCAGATCCAGTTAAAAAGGTAATAAACAGCAATGTACCAAATTACCTGTAAATAGTGCCACCTATGCAGAACTAGTTAAAAAGGCAATACACAGCAACGTACCAAATTAACTGTAAATGGAGCTACATATACAGCTCTAGATAAAAAGGTAATACACAACAACATACCAAATTACCTGTAAATGGTGCCATCTGTGCAGATCCAGTTAAAAAGGCAATATACAGCAACTTAACAAATTAGCTGTAAATGGTACTACCTTTGCAGATCCAGTTAAAAAGGCAAAACATGGCAATCTACCAAATTACCTGTAAATAGTGCTACCTATGCAAATCCAGTTAAAAAGGCAATACACAGCAATGTACTAAATTACCTGTAAATGGTACTATGTATACAGATCCAGTTAAAAAGGCAATAGACAGCAATCTACCAAATTACCTTTAAATAGTGCTACCTATGCAGATCCATTTAAAAAGGTAATACACAGCCATGTACCAAGTTACCTGTAAATGGTGCCACCTATGCAGATCCACTTAAAAAGGTAATACACAGCAATGTACCAAATTATTTGTAAATTGTGGCACCTATGCAGATCCAGTTAAAAAGGCAATACACAGCAATGTACCAAATTACCTGTAAATGGTGCTACCTATGCAGGTCCACTTAAAAAGTTAATACACAGCACTAAACCAAATTATCTGCAATTGGTGCTACCTATACAGAACCAGTTAAAAAGGTAATACACAGCCATGTACCAAATTACCTGAAAATGGTGCCACTTATGCATATTCACTTAAAAAGGTAATACACAGCAACATACCAAATTACCTGTAAGTGGTGCTACCTATGCAGATTTAGTTAAAAAAGTAAAACACAGCAGTGTACCAAATTTCCTGTAAATGGTGCTACCTCTGTGGATCCAGTTTAAAAGGTATTACACAGCAGTGTACCAAATTACCTGTAAATGGTGCTACCTATGCAGGTCCAGTTAAAACGGTAATACACCACAATGTTGGGAGGGTGGCTGAATGGTTAAAGTGTTTGCCTTACAAACACAAGGTGCAGGGTTTGAGTCTCACAAGGGATAATTGGCTAGGCTTAAAATGGCTCACAAGGGTAGTTAGCTTAGTACTAACCTATGGACCTATGTACCAAATTACCTGTAAATGGTGCTACCAGTGCAGATCCAGTTAAAAAGGTAATGCACAGCAATGTGCAAAATTATCTGTAAATGGTGTTACGAATGCAGATCACAGCAATGTACTAAATTCATTGTAAATGGTGCTACCTATACAGATCCAGCTAAAAAGGTAATACACAGCAACGTACCAAATTACCTATAAATGGTGCTACCTATGCAGATTGAGTTAAAAAGGTAATACACAGCAATGTACTAAATTAACTGTAAATGGTGCTACCTATGCAGATACAGTTAAAAATGCAATACACAGCAATGTACCAAATTACTTGTAAATGGTGCTACCTATGCAGACCCAGTTAAAAAGACAATACACAGCAATGTACCAAATTATCTGAAAATGGTGCTTCCTATGCAGATCCAGTTAAAAGGGTAATACACAGTAATGCACCAAATTACCTGTAAATGGTGCTACCTATGCAGACCCAGTTAAAAAGACAATACACAGCAATGTACCAAATTATCTGAAAATGGTGCTACCTATGCAGAACCAGTTAAAAGGCAATGCACAGCAACGTACCAAATTAACTGTAAACGGTGCTACATATACTGATCTAGATAAAAAGGTAATACACAGCAATGTACCAAATTACCTGTAAATGGTGCCACCTGTGCAGATCCAGTTAAAAAGGCAATACACAGCAACATACCAAATTAGCTATAAATGGTGCTACCTTTGCAGATGCAATTAAAAGGGTAATACGCAGCAATGTACCAAATTATCTGTAAATGGTGCTACCTGTGCAGATCCAGTTAAAGGGTAATACACAGCAACATACTAAATTACCTGTAAACAGTGCTACCTATGCAGATCCAGTAAAAAAGGTAATATACAGCAAAGTACCAAATTACCTGAAATGGTGCTACCTATGCAGATCCAGGTAAAAAGGTAATACACAGCAATGTACCAAATTACCTGTAAATGGTGCCACCTATGCAGAGCCATATAAAAAGGCAATACACAGCAATCTACCAAATTACCTGTAAATAGTGCTACCTATGCAGATCCAGTTATATAGGTAAGACACCGCCATGTATCAAATTACCTGTAAATGGTGCCACCTATGCAGATCTATTTAAAAAGGTAATACATAGCAATGTACCAAATTATCTGTAAATGGTGGCACCTATGCAGATCCAGTTAAAAAGGCAATACACAGCAAGATACCAAATTACTTATAAATGGTGTTACCTATGCAGATCCAGTTAAAAATCTAATACACGGCAATAAACCAAATTACCTGCAAATGGTGCTACCTATACAGAACCAGTCAAAAAGGTTATTTTTATTTATTTATTTTGTTTTATTTTACATTTGTTGACTGGGCAAGTCTAACTGGATATATGTGCATTTTCAGTAGAGGCCCGGGGAGAAAAGCTCCAGCAGTATTATGCAATGTTATACACGTGTCAAAGATTACAAGGCATATACAATAGGAAAATGCATCTTGTTTGATGACACATATAAAACCCTTATAGATATGTTTTTGCTACACAAAAGAACAAAAAAGGACTTACATATAAGCATTTAGCCAAAATGACATATATGCAGATTGCAGAGAGAAAATAAAGAAACTTATACACTGGTATCTGATAAGCATTATGTATACAGAAATGTGGACAGTAAAGAGATATCAGAAATGGCTAGCAGTTATTATACTCTAGTATTAGAGAACTGGAATAATATTTTTTTCTTTTCTTATATCCCTTAAAAATGGTGGAGAAATAAGACACCAGAAAGAGTGTTACAGGCGTTTAATGATATTAAGGCTGGTGGAGACAGTATCAGTCAGGATTGGTACATGGGCACAGCCAAAGGGATTTTAGGAAGGATCTAAGTTGCTTACTGAAAAGTGGAGTAGAAGTAAGAGATGTTATTTCACTTGGAAGCTTGTTCCAAGTATTTCCAACAGAGTTAGTGAACAGGCAGTTACCAGATTTATTGATCTTTAAACTTCGCCCATTCTCGGCTGCTGTGCGTCCCTGGTGGAGCGTGTACTCCTACACTTTTTTGCCCTGAATTATCCCCTGTGACTACACCTGGGTGGACACCTAGACCTGACTAAATTATTCAAGCTCATCCAATTACTCTAGCTATTATAACAACTCTGCTGCCTCATCCCCTTTTTGGAAACTGATCCAAGCTTCTCCCAGAAGAATCTAAGGAACTTTTTTGCTCTGAATTATCCCCTGTGACTACACCTGGGTGGACACCTAGACCTAACTAAATTATACAATTTCATCCAATTGCTTTAGCTATCATAACAACTCTGCTGCCTCGTCCCCTTTTTGGAAACTGATCCAAGCTTCTCCCAGAAGAATCTAAGGAACTTTTTTGCCTTGAATTATCCCCTGGGAATATACCTGGGTGGACACCTAGACCTAACTAAATTATACAAGCTCATCCAATTGCTCTAGCTATCATAACAACTCTGCTGCCTCATCCCCTTTTTGGAAATGGATCCAAGCTTCTCCCAGAAGAATCTAAGGAAGTATGTGCATCTGCTGCTAAGCCTTAACCTACTATACTTTTTAAGCCCTGCTAGCTATTTCAATATGCTCCCTGCCAGGAAAGCCAGCAGCCCTCTTATTTCTGTATCTCCGTTCTTCCCCCTCATCTAGTTCCCTGAGGTACACTAGCTCCCTTCTTCCTTAGTCCAATTTAGTCCAGAGACTGCCCTGGTGGGCCAAGGTGCACTTCAGCATTTGTCCACTAGACGACATCCTCTTCCCACTAATATAGGCTACATTTCACTCACTTCTTGTATTCTCTCTAAGCTCTAACATTTCTTTTTCTCACTCTCTCTCCTTAGACTTACAGCCCACTCTAACCTACTACCTCCAGGTCCCCTTTACTCACCCTTCTGCAAACTTACCCTTCTGCAAACAACGCTCCACTGATAGGTTCTCGATCTTCCCCTGCCTCCTTGGATCTGCTTTCCCTGTTATCATATTGTGCTGCATTGCTTTTTTCTCCCTCTCTCTCTCCCTCATAACTATTGTATAATCCTGCCCATGATATCTGATTTTCCTGCTATTACACTACGCTGCATTGTTCTCTCTCTCTCTCTTCCTCTCTTGCTCTCTCTCCCCCTCATATCTACTCGAGTATCCTGCTCGTGATATCTCTGTCTTCCAGTAACTAGCCCTATTCTTGGATCTTTCCTCACTTCCTGAACCTTTTCATCTATTAGATACTGCCTGCTCCCCAACTCCCCTCCCTGCCGCAGAAGTACAGCTCTTCTGGTCTGTAGCTGCTAACACCCATCCATGCTCCTCCCCCCTCTTCCCGAACATCCTCCTGGAAATGATAAAACCCCTCCCAACCTTTGGGCGTCATCTTTAAACTTCGCCCGTTCTCGGCTGCTGTGTGTCCCTGGCAGAGCGTGTACTCCTACAGTAAGTAGAACTTGTTTGCACTGTGTAATGTTGTTTTTTATTGATAATTCCATTACGTTCTCTTTAAGAAAGCGCAAGGACAGTCATGACTTTGCTTGATAATTATCTGATAAACTAGATGTATGCTAGTTACTAACACGCTAGCCACTTGTAATCTGCATTTGCTTTATATTTAAACGCGTTATCGGGAATGTCCCTTCCTTAATGCACTGAATACTAAAATAGGTGTGCTAGGTTATTGTATTTTAGTTAAAAGCTATTATCAGCTGTTTTGAGGAGTGTAATGGTTTATGTACTCTAAAAACACCGTGGAGTATGTTGGTTAAATGTTTTTTGTAATACGCCAACGTCTACATGTGTATTACTCAGAGAGGTGCTATATTCTCAAATGCTTAGCTAGACGCTGCTGTAGGGCACAGTATACTGCGACATTGCCCTGCCTATTTCTTAGTAGTTCCTAATTTTAACACTGACTGTTATAAAAAGCTTTTGTGCTATTTTAAATGAGCGCTGCCTATTCGGTAGTGCCTATTGGTAAAACTGAGTGTTTAAGACGCTTTGAACTGTTTCAAATGTACTCTGCTAACGCCAACTTCCATCACATTATAAATTTATATTAACAGCCTTTGTTTAACAATTTGCCTTATATGTAGTTTGTTAAATGAATGCAATACCGTTTGTTAAATGAATGCAATACCTTTTCTTTGCTAATGTATTTTAGATAAGCAAGTAGAAGCTTATATTTGTCCTGTTAAATTCTCAACAGTTGCTTTTAATTGATACAAACTATTAGGCAAACTATTTGTCCTGTTAAATTCTCAACAGCTGTTTTTAATTTGAAACAAACTATTAGCAAAGGGATTTTATTTTCAGCTCATTGCTATTTGAACTTTGTTGATTTTTTGCTTTTAATATATGTTTGATACCTGCCTATTTCTGCTACTAGGAGATAAGGTGTTTTTTATTACTGAAGTACTATTTCTCTCTCCTGTTCTCCAGCTTTTTTGCCCTGAATTATCCCCTGTGACTACACCTGGGTGGACACCTAGACCTAACTAAATTATACAAGCTCATCCAATTGCTCAAGCTATCATGACAACTCTGCTGCCTCGTCCCCTTTTTGGAAACTGATCCAAGCTTCTCCCAGAAGAATCTAAGGAAGTATGTGCATCTGCTGCTAAGCCTTAACCTACTATACTTTTTAAACCCTGCTAGCTATTTTAACATGCTCCCTGCCAGGAAAGCCAGCAGCCTAAACCCCTCTTATTTCTGTATCTCCGTTCTTCCCCCTCATCTAGTTCCCTGAGGTACACAAGCTCCCTTCTCCCTTAGTCCAATTTAGTCCAGATATTGCTGTGGTGGGCCAAGGTGCACTTCAGCATTTGTCCACTAGATGGCACCCACTCCCCACTAATATAGACTACATTTCACTCACTTCTTGTATTCTCTCTAAGCTCTAACATTTCTTTTTCTCACTCTCTCTCCTAAGACTTACAGCCCACTCTAACCTACTACTTCCAGGTCCCCTCTACTCACCCTTCTGCAAATTTACCCTTCTGCAAACAACGATCCACTGATAGGTTCTCGATCTTCCCCTGCCCTCCTTGGTTCTAGCCGCTCCATTCGCCCTGCGGGCTCACTCCGCTCCCATACCCTGCCCCCAAATCTCACCCGCCCCCAGCACCTCTACCTTTATTCCCCCAAAACCACACCCACTGCCATTCTAGGCCAATCATTCTTCAATACTTGGGAAACACCCACTCCCTATCCCGCCCAAATTTAACTTCATTCTCTTCACCAGGATTATCTCACCTAGCCAATAGGTTTTCTTTTTCTCTCAACACCCACTCCCAAACCACACCCCCTCCAAACATAATATACTCTCCACTCATTCACCACTATTTAGATACTTACCAGCTTTCTCTCTTATATCCATATATAATTCAACAACAACATTGCACCTCTAAGTAAACCCATTTCATCATGCTCTCAAAACCCTCATTCATCTCCTTTTTACTACTACTACTTCTTAATTTATCCTATCTATACTACCTCACCCAACCCATTAACTCCTACCACTCACAATCCTTCCATGTAACCAACCATCTTAATTCCCCTCTCTTATACTCACACACTCCTATTTCTCCCCATCTATATCCTATAAAAAACCTCCTATTCTTCCCATACAAACTTATCACTTCTTTAAATCATTCTACCCCCATAGTAACTATTAAATCCTTCAGAATCATAATAGAACCCAATCTGTTCACTAACCTGTCCAGTTACCCATCCAACCCAATCCTACATCTGATAACCACTCTATTATCAGGTAATATCCATCCCAACCCAGGCCCCCCCACCACATCCACTACAGACAAGTCCATATTACTTACTTATTTAAACTCCCAAAGTATAGTAAACAAAGTCCATGCCTGGCTCATACATAATAAACCTGACATCTTATCCATCTCTGAAACATGGTTAAAACCCCATATAAAAGACTCTGAAATAATTCCACCAAACTATTCTATCATTAGAAAAGACAGGTCCCACAAAAAAGGGGGAGGAGTAGCTCTCCTATACTCATCCTCCTTGTCAGTTACTCCCTATAATAAACCTATTCCACACTTTAACAACGCTGAACTTCTCCTCACACTACTTCAAGTTAACAAGCACAAACACATATGTATAGCTTCCCTCTACATCCCTCCAGGGGATAATATTTCTACACTTGAAGATATCCTCTCCTGGCTCTCCAACAACATTAGCAATGAAACAATAATCCTAGGGTACATGAATATTAACTGGGCCTCCATTCAGTCTTCTACAAATCCTCTTAACATCAACCTCTACAATTTTTCACAGCTAATCAACTCTGTAACACGCCCCTCAAAAAACCTCTATAGCGACAGTATTCTGGATTGGATTCTGATCTCTCATCCCCACTATTTTTCTGACAGTGGCACTTTTCCTGATCCCCTTAGTGACCACATACCACATACCATCTTCACTCACTGACTCCCCCAACTTCTACATCACACCCATAATTATATTACTATCTGTAACCAAAAAAACTTTAACCCAACAACCTTTTCAAACTCTCTAAAAGCAATAAACTGGAATTGTCTAAAAACAGTATCTCTAGATAACACGGTTGCCCACTTCAACTCAACATTCTTAAAACTACTAGACTCTCATGCTCCCTTAAGGACAAAGAGAATAAAAATTAAAACCGCCCCTTGGCTTACCAAAAACACACTATCAACCATGCGGCACAGAGATAAAGTCTGGGCACATTACCAGAAAAACAGGAGTCCCCTAGTCCATAATGAATACAAAACACTTTGAAATAAAGTAAAAAAGCTCATCATCTCTGATCAACAAAATTATTTCTCCATACTCCAAAATAATAATAAAACAAACCCTCAGAAATTCTGGAAAGGTATCTCTACTCTCCTTAACCCCAGCAAACCAGACACCCCCACCCCAGACCCTAATGCTCCTGATTTAGACTTAGCTACCCAATTTAACTCTTTTTTCATTGAATCTATTTCCAAATTAACCTCAACATTCTCTAACACTACCACATTCTCCAACACACCACCACCCTCCCCTACCAACACTCTACCCTGCACTGCTACCACTCCCTCTTTACCATCTAGTAACTCTCTACCCTCCTCCTACTCTTCTCCTACTCTGACTTCCTCAACATCTTCATCACCCCTTAATAGCCCCTCCTCCCACTCACCTGTATTCTCATTAAAACCTATACCCACTTCTACTATAAAGAAACTCCTTCTGAAACTGAAGCCATGCACTAATGCTCCTGATAACATCCCTTCTTACCTTCTTAGCATAGCTGCTGAAGCAATTGCCTACCCCATTAGCATTCTAATCAACCACTCTATCCAAGAATGTATAATACCCCAAATCTGGAAAAAGGCCTTTATCATACCTTTACATAAAGGTGGCAACAATAACAATGTTACTAATTTCCACCCCATCGCCATCCTGTCTCCCATCTCCAAACTCCTAGAAAAATGCATCCAACTTTAACTCCTACCACATCTCTTAGACAATCATCTATTAACTCCCACACAACATGGATTCAGGCCAAATCATAGCACTATGACAGCCCTCTTCTCCTTCCTTGAAACTGTAAATAAAGCCCGCGACTCTGGCCAAATTGTTTCTACCCTACTACTTGACCTCTCTAAGGCTTTTGACACTATCTCACACAGCATGCTTTTAACTAAACTCTCAAAACTTAACCTATCCCCCTCCTCTTTAAACTGGTTCTCCAGTTACCTATCCAATAGATATCAAGCAGTAAAATGGAAAAAGGCCACCTCATCATTTCTTAATACCCTTACTGGAGTTCCCCAAGGCTCCATACTGGGCCCCCTTCTCTTTAATATATTTATAAATGATTTCTGCAACTCTATCCCATTCTCAAACATTATCAAATATGCAGGTGATTCAACTATTATCTGGTCTGCCACATCCATCCCCACACTCCTAAAGCTTACTCAAGATGCCTTTTCAACCACTGAGCAATGGATGAAAAGTAATCACCTAGCACTCAATGCCTCTAAAACCAAATTAATGTTATTTACCCCCTCCAAAGTCACTTCCTTCAATATAAACACAGTCTCTATTACTAGTCAAAACAACTCACCTCTGGAACTTGTGTCAGAGACCAAGTTACTTGGGGTCCAAATTGATAGCCAGCTCAAATTCAACTCCCACCTACAACTAAATATAAAAAAAAAACATCAAAAACTAGGTATGCTCTACGGACAAAACCATTACCTTACACCTGCCACTAAAATCACTCTTTCTACTTCCTTTCTTATCCCCTCCCTTCTCTATGGAGCTCCACTCCTAAGTAATCTACAGTCCTCGCTAAAAACACAACTTTCCTCTTGCTACAACAAAATCGCCAAATTCGCTACCAGCCACAAGTCCTCCACCCACCACTGTTCCTCTCTCCAAAAACTAAAATGGCTAGAACTACCCAATCACCTAACCTATACTCAACTAAGTCTTGCACACAAGCTCATTTTCAACCCCTCCCTCTGTCCCTCCCTTTCCACTGCTTTTAAAATGCACCTACCTGATAGAGTATTAAGGTCCAACAATCAAAATCTACTAGAAGTCTACAAACCAACTCGCCCCCCAGGTAAAAATCATCTATCCTATGGCCTAGCATGCCTCTGGAACTCCCTACCACCATCCATTTGCACCACCTGTAACCATTTCATCTTCAAAAACTCTCTTCATTCTCATCTAGTATCCCAGTGGGAATGCTCCTGCTCCCACCCCACATAACGAGCACTGGTAATGTCCATCTTCCTCCTTTCTCCTGTTTACACCAGCAATTTTCCTTATTATTTTCCCCCAACTCATACTTGATTATTATTATTCCTATGGTATTTCCAAAAAATGCACTAGGCTGCACCTTAATGTGTATGCTTCCTAATACACAATGACTTCTCAGTATTTACTTTGCAATACTCCTCTTGTTTGTCTGTATCATCTGTAAGTTTCATCACAAGTCTGTATTACTCCTAATGTTTCCTGTACTATTTGAAATTGTTTAAGTGAATCTTAATTTTTGTATAATTATCACTAATAACCTACTGTAACCTAGATTGTTTTGGAGCTTTTCTCCCCAGGACTCCATTGAAAACAGGTTCATTTTGGCCCAATGGACTATCCTGGTAAACCAACTGCAAATAAATAAATAAATAAAAAATATCAAAAATTGTTGGATTTAATGGTTGCTACAATTAGCTTATTAGCTGATCATAGGGTTGTGACATTTTTATAAGGGCTAATAATGTTACAGATTATTGAAGTGTTGGTGGGATGATACAAGATCTTGTGGGTGATAGTAAGTTGCAGTAGAAGAAACTGGTTTTGCAATTCCAGTCATCCTAGTGGTTTAAGATTTTTGCAATGGTGGGTACAAAAAGGGGCTCTAGTGGCAAATCTGGCGATGTTATTATATGAGGTAGCCAGTTTGTTTAGATTGCTTTTGGAAAGGTTTGTATAAATGGGGGAGGCATAGAGAATGGTGGATATTAGGTGTGTTTGGGCAATAGTAGTCCTGGCTGAAGGTGTAAGAAAGGGTTTATGCCTATACAGGAAACCAAGTTTTCTATTGACTGATTTAATGGTTACGTTTATGTGTGAGTCAAAGTTAAGATTGTGACCGATTGTAACAACTAAACATTTGGTGGTAGTGCTGGGTGCTATTGTAATGCCGTTATTTGAAGGAACTGTGAAATTGATAGGGGAGGACTTCTGTGTCGGTGTGAACAGTAATAATTTAGTTTTTTTGGGGGGGTTAAAGAGGAGACAGCATTTATGGAACCAGTTTTCCACCAAGATAAAAACTTTTTGGGTACTGGACAGCAGTTCAACAGAAGAAGCTGCAGCACAGATTAGTGTCAAATCATCTGCATACTGTATGCAGGTGGTTTGAGGAAGGGAAGTGTTCAGATCGAAAAAAGGAGAGGTCCCAAAATAGAGCCCTGTGGGACTCCCAAAGTGACAGGGAGCTGACTGGATAGGTTATTCTCCTGGAGGACTGCTTGTTGGTCCCAAAATAGAGCCTTGTGGGACTCCCAAGGTGATAGGGATCTGACTGGATAGGTTATTGTCCCAGAGGACTGCTTGTTGTCTATTTTCTAGATAGGACTTGAACCATTGTACTGCCTGAGTGTCTAATGATAGTGATTTAAGTATATCTAACATAAGGTGATGATTAACCATGTCAAAAGCTTTGGATAGGACTTGAACCATTGTACTGCCTGAGTGTCTCATGATAGTGATTTAAGTATATCTAACATAAGGTGATGATTAACCATGTCAAAAGCTTTGGATAGGACTTGAACCATTGTACTGCCTGAGTGTCTCATGATAGTGATTTAAGTATATCTAACATAAGGTGATGATTAACCATGTCAAAAGCTTTGGATATGTTCAAAAAGCGAGTTGAGGAAAGTAGGTTATTATTACGATTTTTATTAATAGAGTCCAAAAAGGATAAGAGTGCAGTTGTAGTACTGTGGAATGGCCTAAAGCCATGCTGGCAGTCTGCTAGTAGGTTGTTATGGAGATGTTCAAGAAGTTGCCGATGAATATATCTCTCCATGATTTTTGCTAAAGGGGAAAGTAGGGCTATGGAATGGAAGTTAGAGAGTTCATTAGAGTTACCTCCCTTATGCAATGGGATAATATGTGAGACTTTCCAGAGAGATGGGATTGAACCTTCTGCAATGGTTCTGTTAATCAAGATGGAAATAGGGTAGGCAAGTACTCCAGCTGCAATTTTCAAATATTTGGCTGGAAGGAGGTCTGCTGATGGTGTACATGGCTTAAGTTTAAGAAGTAAGGTATGGATGAGAGATGTTGGAACTGGCTGCAGATGTAGAGCTGGGGGAATATTGGATAGAGAGAGTGGCTCAGAAGTGCTAACAGGTGATAAGGTATTTGCTAAAGATTGAACGGTTTCAGAAAATAATTTGTTAAAGGTGTCAGCAGTGTGGTTGAGGGAGGTCTGAGTCAAATTAGATGGAGTAGGAGTTTTGGAATGTCCTGGGTGAAGTAGTTTATTTATACTCATCCAGAAATGTTGTGAGTTTTGGTGTTGGGTTTGTTGGAGTTTAAGGTAATAGTTTTTTTATCAAGGAGAATTGATTTTTAGTGGCATTTCTAAGCTGTCTAAAGTTTTGATGATCAGTTGGGTTTCTAGTATTCTCCATCTGGACCAGATTTTATTTTGTTGAAGCATTTTGTGCCTGGTCCTCTTTTGTGAGCCAAGGAGCAGGTTTGTTCCTAGTTCTGACAGTACGAGTGGGGGCATGGTGCTCTAGAATTTGCAAGAAGGTATTGTTAAAGTACGAGACTGCTTTGTCAAGAGGTAGGTATTTTATTTGAGCTCGGCCTGGTAGCTAAGTTAAGATTTTTCTTGTTCCTGGTAGTTTTAAAGATTATTTGGTTGGGGTTAAAGGTCTTTTGTCTGGTTATAAAGGTAAGAGAGTGGTCACTAATGTCATCAGGATGAATGCCTGTTTTATAGAAGAGGAGATTACTGTTAACTAATATCCATTCTAAGGTGCTTTGTTTGTTACGAGGTTTGTGGGTTCTAGTTGGGGAGGTGATGGTTTGGTAGAAGCCATAAAGATTAATGTGAGTAGTTGGTCTGGCAGAAGTGCAACAATTCCAGTCAATATTAAAGTCACCTATGAGTATGGTTTCTTGAGAGAAAGATGTGGAGAACCAGCTAAGGGCATTTCCAAGAGTATTAATGTTATTACCTGGAGGGATATAGGAGCAGATTATGTATAGGGATTTATTAGTATTAATCTGGAGTTTAGAGACTAAGATTTTGGCATTACTAGGTGATGGAGGTTGACTATCTAGTGGGGTAACTTGTAATTCAGATTTGAACAGTATTGCTACCCCACCACCCTTTTTATTTCAACGATCTAGTCTCAGGATGTTATAGCTAGGTGGGATTATGTCATTGTCCTTGGTTTCTGATTTGAGCCATGTTTCTGTTAAGCATAATATGTCAAAAGAATGAGTGCCTAAGAGGACATGTAGCTGGGTGATTTTATTGTTTAAGCTACGTATATTAAGGTGGGCTATGAGTAGAGAGTTAGGGGAGCTAGTGGGAGTCCGAAAAGAGGTGGGGTGAAGAGACTGGGGTCAGGGATGGTATTACTAGGACCAGGGTTGGGATGGATGTCTCCATGCACAAGTAAGTTCTACTGAGAACTATGTGACGGTTTCAAGGATATACTGAACATAGGGTATGGTTTTCTGGTTTGGAGATACTTAATATGGGTTAATCTATGAAACTGAGGTAGCAGCTATGATGATGAGGATGTTGTTGCTGTGGGTTTGTGAGGCTAGGAGAGTGAGTGGAGTTGTTTGTTTTAAGGGGTGGTGATATTTGGTAAAGCTAAGGTATTCATAGCAGGTGAGAGTATGTGATACAAGTAGAATAGTAAAACGTATAATAAAGAGGAAAAAGTTAATGTGTCTTGGTCTGCCAGAGAAGGACATAGTAGGGGAAGGTTAATTGAAGTAATCAGAAATAGGTTTATAGAAGGATAGGTGAAGGGTGGAGCTGTTTAAGGTGAAAGTGGTACTGGAAGGAGGTAAGTAATTAGGAGCTAAACTGTTAAGTATTTAATGAGTTGGAGTAAGCTATTGGTTGAAGTAGGATGGGGGAGTGGCTATAGAGGTATAAGGTTGAGTCTACTGGGGGTGGGTGGGTTATGGGGCAGGGTAGGGGAGCAGAGTGAGCCTGAAGGGCAAATGGAGCAGGCTAGAGCAAATAAGGTGAGTACAGCAGAAAAATATCAGCTGTCTTCAGAGATTTGGCTTTAGTAATAAGGGTTTAAAATGTATTATTACTTTTAAGGTATAAAAGTGGTATAGAAGAACATTACATGTGGGTTGTTTATCATAGAGAGAGTAATATTAAACAGTGATTAGAATGGTGAGTAGGATTGTTAAAAATCTACCCACATTTGGTTTAAGACCTTTGGGATAATCTAATTGTGCTGATTTATATGTTGATAGATGCTACCACCTAGTGGTCAGATGGGATATCAAAGTAAGAGAGTTAGGCAAAAACCTATTCAAAGAATAATAAAGTCTAGGTTAAGAGAGAAAGGGGGAGAAAATGGTTAGAGGTCTGTGGCAGGTGCAAAGCAATGTACCAGATTAATTGTAAATGGTGCTATCTATGCAGATCTAGTTAAAAAGGCAATACACAGCAATGTACCAAATCACCTGTAAATTGTGCTACCTATGCAGATCCAGTTAAAAAAGTAAAACAAAGCAGTGTACCAAATTACCTGTAAATGGAGCTACCAATGCGGATCCAGTTAAAAAGGTATTACACAGCAGTGTACCAAATTACCTGTAAATGGTGCTACATATGCAGATTACAGCAATGTACCAAATTCATTGTAAATGGTGATACCTATACAGATCCAGTTAAAAAGGTAATACACAACATACCAAATTACCTGTAAATGGTGCTACCTAGGCAGATCGAGTTTAAAAGGTAATACACAGCAATGTACCAAATTACTTGTAAATTTTGCTACCTTTGCAGATCTAGTTAAAAAGGTAATACACAGCAATGTACCAAATTACCTTTAAATGGTGCTACCTATACAGATCCAATAAAAAAGATAATACACAGCAACATACCAAGTTACCTGTAAATATTGCTACCTATGCAGATCCAGTCAAAAAGGTAATACACAGCAATGTACCAAATTACCTGTAAATGGTGCTATCTATCCAGATCCAGTTAAAAAAGTAAAACACAGCAGTGTACCAAATCACATGAAAATGGTGCTACGTACGCACATCCAGTTAAAAAGATAATACACAGCAATGTACCAAATTACCTGTAAATGGTGCTACCTATGCAGATCCAGTTAAAAAGGTAATACACAGCAATGTACCAAATTACCTGTAAATGGTGCTACCTTTGCAGATTGAGTTAAAAAGATAATACACAGCATTGTACCAAATTAATTGTAAATGGTGCTACCTATACAGATCCAGTTAAAAAGGTAATACACAGCAACGTACCAAATTACCTGTAAATGGTGCTACATACCAGATTACCTGGTAATACACAGCAACATACCAAATTACCTATAAATGTTGCTACCTATGCAGATCCAGTTAAAAAGTTAACACACAGCAATGTACCAAATTACCTGTACCTGGTAATACACAGCAACATACCAAATTACCTGTAAATGGTGCTACCTATGCAGATCCAGTTAAAAAGGTAATACACAGCAGCATACCAAATTACCTCTAAATGGTGCTACCTATGCAGATCCAGTTAAAAAGAGGTAATACAAATCAATGTTCCAAATTACCTGTAAATGCTGCTACCTATACAGATTCATTAACAATGTAATACACAGCAATGTACCAAATTACCTGCAAATGGTGCTACTTATGCAGATCCAGTTAAAGCAAACTCTGGCTGACAAATTTAACCCCAATTTTACCCCATTCTCTTTAGAAGATGCCCCTCAGTAATTACTCACATCCATAACTCCAAGTATCACTAAAGAGCAAGTGCTCAAGGTACTCTCCAAAGCCTAGAACACTGCATTGACTGGTCCTGATAATATTCCAGGTTCATAGGTTCAAAGGTTGGTATGAGGCTATCGGCCCTAGGGCCTATACAAGCCTAGCCATAACAATTCCCTGGCTATTTCTTCTCACACTATTTACTTCCCTGGACCCCTGTCTAGCAGGTTGACTGATGTGATCCCCGGGGTGAATTTCCTTTCTCCCATCCAATCATCCAGGTTCCTTTTGAAGAGGACCAAAGAGGTGCTCTGCTTGACATGTATGAGCAGTCTATTCCAGAGTCTGAGGAGTCTCTGGGTCAGGAACCTATCCCTCCAGCATGTTTTGTTTATTGTGATGGCAAGATTTAAATCCCTGGAGTGTGTGGCTCTGAGGGATTGGGATTTCTTTAAGTGTAGCTTGTCCAACAGCTCTGGGTTTGACATGGCCTTGTATGTTAAGCAGAGATCACCATGGAGTAGACGATATGTGGCAGAGTATAGCTGGCGTTTTTTAATGTGGTCAGCATAGGGCATCTGCTTTAGGCCTGTGATTCTTTTAGTGAGGTATTTCTGCGGCCTTTCCAGTTGTTGCAGATGTCTTGAGAGGTACATACCAAATGGAGAGTTGTATTCTATAATGGTTCTAATGAGGGATGAGTACAGTGGGACAATGACCTCCTTTTTTCTGGATGAAAAGCCCTTAGTGATGAGGTGTGCCACATAGAAGGATTTCCTGACTGTTGTGGTGATGTGGTTATTGAAGGTGAGACCACTGTACACCTGTGTCCCTGAGTCTCTTATCACACTTTCGGTGTTTAGTGTACAGCCACCTATGTGATAATTTATGGGTACATGTTGTTTTCCCAAAGGGGATAACTATAGATTTCTTGGCATTGAGCTTGAGCCCATGGCTCTGGCACCAAGCATCTGTTTCTGTAAGGCCCTTTTCTAGAGTATCCACATAATTTGGGGATTCAATAATGGCTCCTAGTTTGCAGTCATCTGTGAACTTTGTTAGCCAGAGTCCCTTAGTGTTGGCCTGTACTTCAGAGAAGTAGATGCCAAACAAGAGAGGTCCCAGGACTGAACCCTGAGGTACTCCATTTGTCACTTGTCTAGAGCAGGATTTGGAGTCAGCTATTTTTACAGTGTGGGTTCTGTCAGTAAGCCAGTTGGCAACCCATCGAGTGACGTAGGGATTAATGCCCAGCTTAGTAAGTTTATCTATGATTCCAGAGTGGGGGATGGTGTCAAAGGCCTTGGTGAGGGCCAGATAGGCTGTGTGGACTGCCTTACCCTCATCCATGGCTCTGGAGACTGATTCGAAGAAGTCAGTAAGGTTCAGCAGACAAGATCGACCCTTCACAAACACAAATTGGGTGGGGTCCAGTGTTTTAAGGTTGCCAATGTCTTTGTTTATAAGTTCCATGATAATACATTCCATGGCCTTGCAGATCAGGCTTGTCAGACTGATGGGGTGGTAGTTCCCAGGATCCAAGGTGGATCCCCCCCTTGTGGAGTGGGATAACTGTAGCTGTGCACCACTCAGTGGGCATGAAGCCTGAAGTGAGGGTATGATTAAACATGGGCACTTAAGTGAGATGCCAGTTCATTTTGTAGTTCATGTAGTACACATCTGGTCCCATGGATGCTGTATTCTTAACTTTGGAATGTACGTTTTTTACCTGTGTGGCCGTTATTACCAGAATTTGGCAATCTTCCAGTATTGAGATGGGCCATTTAGGGGGTGAAAGGGGGATGAAGTTGGCACTGAATTGATATGCCAGGATACTGGCAATGTCCTTGGGATCAGTATATTTAATGCCATTCTGTTGTAGCTCAGAGCAGATCTGAGCATTGCCATTTAGATTCTTGACATAGTTATAGAATGCCTTGTGGTTGTCTTTGGAATCTTTGGCAATTTTATTTTCATAACTAGCTTTGGGGGATTTTTATGAGGGATCTCAGCTTCTTACTGAGGCTGGTAAGGGAGTTTTTTGCATCCTGGGATTTTCCTCTTTTCTGCAACAGTTTTTTCCTTTTGTTGTAAAGTTTGTTTATGGCAGGGGACCACCAGATGGCTTCTTTTTTTTGAGGAGAGCATCTTGGTTCTATTTGGAATGGCACGATTCATGCATGACTGGATGTGCTTGTACAGTGCCTTAGTGTAGGACTCAGCAGTTGAACTTTCAGTTCCTGTCTGCATGGGTGTCATGAAGTTTGTAACTTCTGACTTGAGTAGCATGAAGTTGGTCTTGGAGAAGTTTTTTATGGAGGTTTCCTTACTGGGGGGTGGGGGTGGTATGTGGATGTTAAGGGTGATTAGCTTATGGTCTGACCTGGCCAATGAGGGGGTGACCATAAGTGTGAAGCATCGATTTCACATGTTGGTAATGACCAGGTCTAGGATATTGGAGCCCCTGGTGGGACTATGGATTAGTCGATCCAGGACATTGGAATGTATGAATTTCAAGAACCGTTGGGCAAAGGTGTTGGTGCACGAGTAGTTTTCCCAGTTAATGGCAGGGTAGTTGAAATCATCCAGTATTAGGGTGTTTGGTTGTATATTAATAATTTTCAGTATGTTTAGAAATGTGTAGTGAGAATCTTGGGGCATGGTGGGGAATCTATTGCAAGCTACAATTAGGATTGCAGTCTTACCTTGTGTTAATTGCACCAGGAGAATTTCAGATACATTGTGTTGGGCAACTAACCTGGTGGTGTGAATATCCTTGGTGAATATGGACACAATCCTGGTTTGGTAGCCGAAAAGTGTGGTAAGAGTTGTAGCCTGGTATTTCAGGGGTGCTCTCTGGTGCCTCCTTAATAGCATGAAACATGTTCTATCAGGACGACTAGAAACATTATTTATTCACAGCCTCCAAACAGCCTTTTTCCCAAATGAACTGAGGACTGCAATGGTCATCCTGTTGTACAAGGATGGGCCATTCATGAACCTGGTAAACTATTGACCATAAGTCTAACTATTCTGAGATACAAAGCTATAGAATAAATAATCATGTATACCCTAAATGACAATATGGATAACCTAGAAACATCAGACCCAAGTCAGACCCAAATCAGTTAAGGGTTTGTCAAAGGCAGGGATTGCTTAGTCAACCAATGAAACTTCTTCGTGAAGGTCACCAAAACAATAGGTGAAGACAAAATAGTGCATACTGCCTACCTTGACCCAGCCAAAGCATGTGACACATGACCCCAGCCAGGCATTGTAGAAAGCTCACTAACCGGGGTATAACCCCCTATATCACACCAAGGATAACCAGCTAGCTTACAGGCAGGACTCAAGAAGTTAGAATAGGAGAGTCTTCCTCCACAAAAAGGCCAGTTACTAGTGTGGTGCTCAGGGCTTAGTGTTGGTGGTGCTTCTGTTTGGCATCTAGTTCTGAGGTCAGGGCTAATGGCATGGGCTTCTTTGACCAAGTGTGCAGATGACTGCAAATTAGGTGTAGTCATTGAATCTCCCCAAGACTCAAATATACTCCAGGAAGTCCTAACAAAGATTAGTAATTGGTACCAGAGCCACTGTCTAAAACTCCATGCCAAAAAGTGTAGTCAGGGATTTGGGAATGCATGTCCACAGGGATTTGGCATTTGACCATAATGTGGCTACAGTGGTGAGGTTATCCTTCTGTGTTGTACAATTTATAAACAGGGGTATGACATCTAGATCCAAACATGTCTTTATTCCATTTTACTCTGCTCTGATCTGATAAGACCAATCCCTGAGTACAATGCCCCCTTCAGTATACACCTGGCCAGGTGTATACAACAACTGGAGCATACTCAGAGATTACTCAAAAATAAAATATGGTGTGGAAAACAAGTCTTATGTGGACCCCCTCAAAGCCTTGTCTGGATGTTTGCTCTCCTGCATGCTGCTGAGAGGCAAACCATGCCTGGCCTACAAAGTATATTCCGATCCAGCTCTAACAGACCTGTTGCACATCTGTAAAACAAGTAGCATCAGGAACACCCAATCCAGAGACATAAACCTTGCATGCAAATGACTAGAATATGCTGTAGAGACAGGCATATGTCTCAAAGGTTTCCATTTGTTAGAATGGGCTTCCTATCCATGTGAAGCAGAATTCATCCTTATACTTACTCAAACAAAACTTGGATGATTGGATGGGGCCCATAAATACCCCCAGGTCTGGCACCTATGTGTGTGTTAGAGGAAGCATATAAATACTCATCCACCAATGCTCAGTTATATATATATATATATATATATATATATATATATATATATTTGTATGAGTGGCCACTAACTCTGGGTATTGACTAGGCATGTCTGCAGACTGGCAGCCTAGTAATTACCTATGAACTTATACACCATCATGTTCAATATCACTTTACCTCCATAAAAACTTTAGGATGGAATACCTATTAAATTTTATTGGGAATCATGGCTTGGCTTGAAAAGGTTCCTTGGGTTGCTATCCCGGTATTTTGCCATGATATCATGACACTAATCTCTCTCTCTCTCTTTATATATATATATATATATTTATGGATCTACTTCACTTAACACAAAACTCATTTGATTGACACACAACTGACCTAAATTTCATTTGACTGACAACTCATTTGACTGACTCTCATTTCTCTGACAGCTTACAATGCTCAGTTTCAACATACTAAATCTTAAACCATAGACAACCTCACATAGAACACCAATAACTAATCCTTTCCAGAACTTAAACTACTTACTTACCCTCTTAACAAAAAGGGAACAATGTACAACCAAACTAGGTGGGGGGTTACTACCCGCATACCCCACAATGTGGGGGGCTGTGCCCCCACCCCCAATTATATATACTAACTCCAGGATCACACTACAGTGGGGAAAAGGGCATATACCTTTAACTTGCCTTACAGTACTCTACACGCTGCCACTACTGTTGGAAATTCACAAAACATTCCATAAAAATGTAAAGAGACAAACCCACATTTAGAAACACTATAACACTACTTTCTACATGACTATCAGAATTGTAACAGTCAGCACTGTAAGTTACAGTAATTATTTTTATCACAAACAAGTAACAGGTGAACCCACAACAAGTCTATGTCTTAAATGTTGGTGAAATGGGAGTCAGTCAAATAAGTTGTCAGTTAAATTAAATTTAGGGCAATTGGGTGACGGTCAAAAGGGTGTCAGTCAAATGAGTTTTAGGTCAAGTGAAGAAGACCCAACTATACATATATATATATATATATATATATATATATATATATATATATATATATATACTGGGTAATGTCTGACTGGGCATGAGGCCCATTTTCAGTGGAGGCCCAGGAAGAAATGGTCCTTGCATATAGTTGAGACAAATTAAAAACAAACTGAACAAAGTGAACAAACAAAGTGACAAACATTAATAGTATTTACAATGTATAATGTACATTCTGTGAGGTAATTTAAAATATAGTAGTAATTAACAAGAAATTACAAAAGACGGTAATCTAAATTATAGCATTAATTAACAAAAATTACAAGAATGGCACAGTTTGAGATGGAAATAATGGCATGAAATAGTAGTAAACCGTTTGCTGCAGTTTGACAAGATAAAGAAATGCAGTCACCATAACAGTTGTAAGACCATGCAGTATTAATGTTAATATAGCTAACTGAGAGAGTGTTGGATCAAATTAGATTCAGCAGATATTAACTGTAGCTGTGGGTAAGAGCTATTTTAGGGAGGAGGGAGGGGGAAGTGGGTGGACTAGTCTGGGGTATGACAGGAGCAGAGCCAGTGTTTTTCTAGACGTACCTTGAGGTGGTGTTTGAATTCATGAATGCTAGAGTTTTTAATGGTAGGTTGAGGAAGAGTGTTCCAGAGTTTGGCAATTTTATATGAGTAGAGGGTGGTGCCTTGTGTGTTGTGGGATAGAGTAGTCTTTAACATTACTTTATTAGAGGATCTATGTGATCTAGGGTTTATGTTGAGTTGGATTAGATTAGAGATTGCCGAGCTGTCATTTGGTTGGTGAATTATTTTGTGGGCTATGGACAGATGGTGCAGAGTTAGAAAGTTTGAGAGTTCTAACCATTTAAGTTGTGAGAGTAGTGAGCAGTGGTGAGTTCTGTAAGGGTGACTTGTACCGAATTTGGCAATTTTGTTGTAGCAGGATTCTAAGTTATTTAGGTTTGATTTACATATGTTTGTAAATACTTGGGATCCATAGAGGAGTGTGGAAAGTAGTTGTGTGTGAGCAGTGGCTAGTCTAGCACTTTCTGTAAGGTATGGTTTAATTCTGTATAGTGTGCCTAGTTTGGCATGGACTTTTTTGATGGTGAGGGATATTTGGCTATTAAACCTTAGGTTTTCATCAATAGTGACACCTAGGAGTTTGGATTGGTAAGTGGGTTTAATTTTGTTTCCATTTGTGGAAAGGATTGTAAGAGGGGACTGGCATGTTTTGGGTTTGTTACAATTAAAAACGATTAACTTGGTTTTGTTAGGGTTTACTATAAGTTGATGGTTAGTGAGGTAATTTTCTATATCTTGGAAAGATTTTTGCATTTTTGTTTGTAGGTCCTAGGTGGTAGTGGCTGAGCAGATAAGTGTGGAGTCGTCAGCATACTGGACTATGGAGGCTAGTAGGGTTGCAGAGCTGAGGGTGTTAGTAAAAATAGAAAAGAGTAGGGGGCCACAAATGGATCCTTGGGGTAGTCCTATATTGATAGGAAGAAGGGGGGCACTGTGTTTTCCCATTTTGTGGCTTGCTGTTGGTTAGAGAGATAACTATGGAACCAGGAAAGGGCAGATGTGGTGAGGCCATGGGATGCCAGTTTGTTTAGTAGGATTTGGTGGAAAATGGTGTCAAAGGATTTTGATATGTCAAGGAATATGGAGGAGACAATTTTGCCTTCATTAATGAGACTTTGGATGGTGTTTGTAAAAGATAATAGGGCAGTGCTTGTGCTATGTTTTGGCCTAAAGCCATGTTGAGTGAGATTGTCAGTGGGGAGGTGGAGAGGAGGTTGTGAGTGAGGAGGTGGGAGAGGAGTTGGGAGTGAGGAGGTGGGAGAGGAGGGTGTGAGTTAGGAGGTGGGAGAGGAGTTGAGAGTAAATACATTTTTCTAATACTTTAGCTAGCGGGGAGAGGATGGCTATGGTATGGACGTTAAATCTTTTGTGGGGCCCCATTTGTGTAGGGGATGATGTGAGATATTTTCCATAAACATGGGACGTATTTTCAGAGATTGAGTAGTTGATCAGGATTGATATGGCATAGGCTATAGTGGGGGCAGCAGTTTTAAGGAATTCATTGGGTAGTTGGTGTGCTGATAGACAGCAGGGTTTGAGTTTGGAAAGGAGTGATTTTATGTAGTTAATATGGATAGTGGTGAAAGAAAAGGGGGTGGAGGAGTTTGAAAGGGGAGAGGGTAACATGAGAGGTTGACTATTCTGATATATATATATATATATATATATATATATATATAAATAAATATATATCAGTAGCAAAAAACAAACAAAAAAAACACCACTATAAAAAGCTAATTGTTGCATTATAAGCAGATGGCTTATTACACTTAGATCCTTGCTCCCTAGCTCATCCAGTGAACAGCTAAAAAACAAAAAGATGTTCCTTCTAGGTGGCCAGATGTAAGGCACTCCTTCCACCCCAACCCCAGCCATTCAGGTCCTATTTTTGGGCCCTGTCCCCAACCCTCCCTCAACATATTTTATAAAAATCCTGCTTTTTTAATTGTAGCAAACTGCTTGCTACAAATGTAGCAAACCGTTGCTACAGTTTATACCTTGCCTGTCCATAGCACAACAGCACTTAGGTTTTAGTTAAAAAAATCTTTTTTTTCTTTTAAACTGCAGCAAACTGCTTGCTATACTGTAACAAGCAGTTGCTGCAGTTTAGATGACACATGGAGCACTAGAGTGCTCAGGTTTGACCACAATCCAATATCGGGTTTAAAAGCCCGTGCTGCATTAAAGAAATATCATGACAGGCTGATTGCGCCCCCCCCCAACACTTTGCACACAGAACAGCACCCCTCTTGTCCCTTCCTAGCTATGCTACTGATATATATAGCTAGATTGATATAGATACACACAGACATACAAACACACATCTATATATCGTAATACTTCATTTGGTTGAGACTTAACTATGGTGAACATCTTTTTAGATAACAAAATTTGATCAACTAAACAGATGGTAAACAGTTGAGCAATTCTCTGGATTGGGAAATTTTGCCGTTGCATGTCATTGTACTGTCTCAAAATTAGGATATATAACTAGCAGAGGCTGTGGAGTATGCAGGTGGCTTGCCCCCATTTAAAAATGATGTTTGAATATTTTTTTAAGTTTTAATTTTGCATATGCAGAGGCTGTTGCTGGGTACATGCGTAGCAGTGTGTTGATGTCTGCATGGCTGTGGACATCGAAATTTGGATGGTTTGACTAAATTGAGTACACCCATCTATATCTGATTTTATCTATATATGTATATATAGATAGGTAGATATAA
Organism: Protopterus annectens; assembly: GCF_019279795.1. NCBI lineage: Eukaryota > Metazoa > Chordata > Ceratodontiformes > Protopteridae > Protopterus > Protopterus annectens. The sequence continues at coordinate 1,191,135,300 of NC_056737.1, forward strand.
ATAGATATAAAATATAACAAACTCCTCGGCTTCAACCCGTGTATGGGAATAGAACTATGCCTCTCTTAGAAGGTGTTTGTGAAACCTTTCCACCCTGTAATACCCTCTGATGCCTACACCCAAAATAAAATAACAAAAAATAAATATAACAAACTCCTCGGCTTCAACCCGTGTATGGGAATAGAACTACGCCTCTCTTAGAAGGTGTTTGTGAAACCTTTCCACCCTGTAATACCCTCTGCGTCTTCGCCTAGCCTGGATGCCTACACCCAAAATAAATATAACAAACTCCTCGGCTTCAACCCGTGTATGGGAATAGAACTATGCCTCTCTTAGAAGGTGTTTGTGAAACCTTTCCACCCTGTAATACCCTCTGCATCTTCGCCTAGCCTGGATGCCTACACCCAAAATAAATATAACAAACTCCTCGGCTTCAACCCGTGTATGGGAATAGAACTATACCTCTCTTAGAAGGTGTTTGTGAAACCTTTCCACCCTGTAATACCCTCTGCATCTTCGCCTAGCCTGGATGCCTACACCCAAAATAAATATAACAAACTCCTCGGCTTCAACCCGTGTATGGGAATAGAACTACGCCTCTCTTAGAAGGTGTTTGTGAAACCTTTCCACCCTGTAATACCCTCTGCGTCTTCGCCTAGCCTGGATGCCTACACCCAAAATAAATATAACAAACTCCTCGGCTTCAACCCGTGTATGGGAATAGAACTACGCCTCTCTTAGAAGGTGTTTGTGAAACCTTTCCACCCTGTAATACCCTCTGCGTCTTCGCCTAGCCTGGATGCCTACACCCAAAATAAATATAACAAACTCCTCGGCTTCAACCCGTGTATGGGAATAGAACTACGCCTCTCTTAGAAGGTGTTTGTGAAACCTTTCCACCCTGTAATACCCTCTGCATCTTCACCTAGCCTGGATGCCTACACCCAAAATAAATATAACAAACTCCTCGGCTTCAACCCGTGTATGGGAATAGAACTACGCCTCTCTTAGAAGGTGTTTGTGAAACCTTTCCACCCTGTAATACCCTCTGCGTCTTCGCCTAGCCTGGATGCCTACACCCAAAATAAATATAACAAACTCCTCGGCTTCAACCCGTGTATGGGAATAGAACTATGCCTCTCTTAGAAGGTATTTGTGAAACCTTTCCACCCTGTAATACCCTCTTGCGTCTTCTCCTAGCCTGGATGCCTACACCCAAAATAAATATAACAAACTCCTTGGCTTCAACTCGTGTATGGGAATAGAACTACGCCTCTCTTAGAAGGTGTTTGTGAAACCTTTCCACCCTGTAATACCCTCTGCGTCTTCGCCTAGCCTGGATGCCTACACCCAAAATAAATATAACAAACTCCTCGGCTTCAACCCGTGTATGGGAATAGAACTACGCCTCTCTTAGAAGGTGTTTGTGAAACCTTTCCACCCTGTAATACCCTCTGCGTCTTCACCTAGCCTGGATGCCTACACCCAAAATAAATATAACAAACTCCTCGGCTTCAACCCGTGTATGGGAATAGAACTACGCCTCTCTTAGAAGGTGTTTGTGAAACCTTTCCACCCTGTAATACCCTCTGCATCTTCACCTAGCCTTGTTGCCTTCACCCAAAATAAATATAACAAACTCCTCGGCTTCAACCTGTGTATGGGAATAGAACTATGCCTCTCTTAGAAGCCTTTCCACCCTGTAATACCCTCTGCGTCTTCGCCTAGCCTGGATGCCTACACCCAAAATAAATATAACAAACTCCTCGGCTTCAACCCGTGTATGGGAATAGAACTACGCCTCTCTTAGAAGGTGTTTCTGAAAGTATGTACTATTGTTGCTAAATCTCTGTACTATTATAGTTACCTAATAGCCTGACTAGGTGTTCAGTATGCTCCCCTGCCTGGAATTCCAGCAGCCTACCTACTTATTTACTTACTTCTAACTTCAGTTCCCTTTCTCCCTCACCTCAACCCAGTTAGAGATCTCCCTCGGTGGATTCACAGGTGCTCTTCCCCATTTGTCCACCAGGTGGCACCCTCTCCCTACTATTCTCAATTCCCTACTCCGTTGTACTCTTTCTCTCTCTTAGATTATACAAACCCTACCTTCACTTTTGTTCTTCTCTCAATACTTGATTCTAAACTTTGTAGTCCTCTCTATTCTGCTTAATCCCCTGTCCACAGTACTTACCTTCTGCATTTCAAAAGCCCACTGATAGGTTCCTGCTCTCTTCCTGCCTTCCAGGCTCTGCCCACTCCGTTTGCCCTGCGGGCTCACTCCGCTCCCATACCCTACCCCCAATTCCCACCCACCCCAGGACATCTACATTTATTCCCCCTATCTCTCCCTCCCCCCTCCTCCAACCAATCCAAACTCTCCCCTGACCATCCCCTTCCTCTCTCTAACCACTCCCCCTATTTCTGTTCAAAACTCCCCTTCTCCTCCACTTACTTACCAACCTCTACCATCATGATGTCCTCTCCTCCCAACATCCTTCCACTGTCTTGCTTCCTTCTCCTACTTATATCTCTATACCACATCACTTGCTATACTCATGTCCACCTACTCCCTCCTCCTCCTCCTCCTACTCAGCAACACAACCCTATCTCTCATTACCACAACATATCTGCCTCATTAATTCCTTACTACCCAATACTCCTCATGAAAATTAAACATTTCCCAACTGCAAATGTAAACCCTAAATATAAACCACACATCTAACTGCCCCTTCCATCAAAATATAAAACTAATAAACACCTCCCCCATGCAACTATCATTCAATTAGCAGGAGATATTCACCCCAACCCAGGTCCTGCATTCCATCCAAAAAATTCTCCCAACAAATATAAGACATCCTCCAACAAACAACTCAAGTTCCTCACCATCAATGCCCAAAGCATAAAAAATAAACTATCCCTCTTCCATGTCTGGCTCAACCATAACTCCCCTGATATAGCAGCTATAACTGAAACCTGGCTAAAACCTCACATTAATGACTCTGAATTCCTACCCCCAGGATTCCATTCTCTATGGTCCGATCGACCTAATAAAAGAGGTGGTGGTGTTGCTCTAATCTACTCCAACCTCTTGTCCATTACTCCCTACCCAAACCCTATTCCATCATTTAATAACACTGAACTGGTTATCGGTCTTCTAAATATGAACAGCCATAAAAGTAGCTGCATCATCTGTCTCTACATCCCTCCAGGCAACAATACTAATACTCTAGAAGACATCCTCTCCTGAACTTCTTCTAATATTAATCTAGAAACCTTCATTTTGGGTGATGTAAATATCGATTGGGGCAAAATCTCTAACCAAAATCCCTCAATAACCATTAACCTATTTCATTTCTCCCAACTCATTAACTCCATAACCAGACCAAACAAAGCAAATCCTCCTGGCTCCATACTTGATTGGATTCTCGTATCTCATCCAAATAAAGTTATAAAATCTGACACTTCTCCAGACCCCTTAGACCACCACCTCCCTGCCTATGCTATACGAGCTACCTCCTCCCCTCCCCACTCCCACCACTACACTCATACTCGGAACCTCTCTAACTTTAACCCTACTTCCTTCTCTGACTCACTTAAACTCTCCAACTGGAAACCTCTAAAACTATTACCACTAGATGAAGCCGTCCACTACTTTAATTCAACATTCCTAGCCATCCTTAACTCACAAGCCCCAACTAGACTTATAAGAGTTAAAGCTAAAACATCCCCTTGGCTCACTAAAAATACTAAAAAGTTAATGCTCCAAAGAGACAAAACCTGGAAAACTTACCATAAACACAAACAACCTGAAATACTCCTTAAATATAAGCAGTTAAGAAACCTAACAAAAAAACAAATCATTAAAGACAAGAAGTCTTACTACATCCAACTTCAAGAAAACCATGCTAGAAACCCAATACAATTCTGGAATTCCATCAATTCACTCCTCAGACCAGGTACTAAAAGTAACCCGTCCAGACACCAGCAAAACCGACCCCGAAATTGCTTCTCTATTTAATTCCTTCTTCACCTCTACCATTGCTGAGCTAACTAAAACATTTTCCAACAATCACCTCTCCCCTGCCACTACTCAGTCTTCATTAAACTGTTCTTACCCCCCCTCTTTCAAACTGCAATAAGTATCTACCAACCAAATAAAGAAACTACTTCAAAAACTAAAACCTTGCTCCAATGCCCCCGATAACATCCCATCTGCCTTCCTAAAAATTGCTTCTGACTCTATTGCTCTTCCTATCAGCATCTTAATTAATAGATCATTACTTGAATCCTATGTTCCCTTACTATGGCGTAGCGCTTACATCCTACCCCTCCACAAAGGTGACAAAAACTGTTCTGTCTCAAATTTCCGCCCTATAACCATTCTCTCCGCTATATCCAAAATTCTAGAAAAATGTATCCACCTACAACTCCTGCCATTCCTTACTAAGCACCACCTTCTCTCTCCTACCCAACACGGTTTCCACCCAGGTCATAGCACAAATACTGCCCTCTTCTCCTTTCTACACTTAGTCAACTCTGCCCGTGACTCCGGTAATTTAGTATCCACTGTCCTACTAGACTTATCTAAAGCTTTTGATACCATCTCTGACACCCACCTTCTAAATCACCTATCTAACCTCAACTTTTGCCCTGAATCCCTTTCCTGGTTCTCCAGCTACCTTTCTAACAGATCCCAAGCTGTAAAATAGGGCCAAGCCACCTCGACTTTTCTTCCAACCCCTACAGGAGTCCCTCAGGGTTCCATACTTGGCCCACTACTATTCAATATCTTCATAAATGATTTCTACAAAGCCATCCCTAACACAAAAATTGTACAATATGCTGACGACTCTACTTTGATATGCTCTGCCCCCAACCTAACAGACCTCCAAGCCCTAACTCAAAGTGCCTTCTCTACCACTGAAAACTGGATGTTACAAAATCACCTCTCCCTAAACGCCAACAAAACCAAAATACTCCTTTTCTCCCCATCTAAATCCTCCTCCCTTGACAAAAACTCATTTCAAATTTCAAGCCTTAACAACTCCTTCATCGAGATCGTACCCTCCACCAAACTTCTTGGTGTCACAATCGACGATCAACTAAAATTTAATTCCCACATCCTACTAAACATCAAAAAAACACATATAAAACTGGGTCTACTGTATAGAAACAATCACTTCCTCTCTCCTCATTCTAGACTAACCCTTGCTTCCACCTTCCTCCTTCCAACCCTCCTATATGGTGCCCCCCTGCTCACTAATCTCTCATCCTCTCTTACCACCAAACTACAGTTATGCTATAACAAAGTCACTAGATTTGCAACTAACGCCAAATCTTCTTCACATCACTGCTCCTCCCTTCACTCCCTTAACTGGCTTGAACTTCCCAATCAACTTAACCTCCTCCAACTCACCACAGCCTTCAAGCTGTTTCAAAACCCCTCTAACTGCCCTGCTCTTTCTTACATTCTACTCCTCTATACCCCTCCTAGACCACTTAGATCTTCTCAACAAAACCTAATCACTGTTAATGAACCCCAGCGCCCTGCTGGCCAGCTTCTCTTATCCTTTACCCTTGCTAAAAAATGGAATGCCCTGCCTTTGTCACTTAGGAAATGTACCAACATAAATAACTTCAAAAAACAGCTTCATTCCTACCTTTTTCAAAACAGAATTTGCAACTGCACTCTTCTGCCTATAAACCCTAAGCTTTCTACTCCATTCGCCCCAGACTAACCTCCTCCTACTCTGCTTCTTATTCCTTTCTAAAGTATTACACTTAATGAACAACATATTACACTTAGTGAACAACATATTACACTTAGTGAACAGCATATTACACTTAGTGAACAACATATTACACTTAGTGAACAACATATTACACTTAGTGAACAACATATTACACTTAGTGAACAGCATATTACACTTAGTGAACAACATATTACACTTAGTGAACAACATATTACACTTAGTGAACAACATATTACACTTAGTGAACATATTAACATATTACACTTAGTGAACAGCATATTACACTTAGTGAACAACACAGTAAAACATGTATTACTCATGTGATGCCTTTCTACCAAACTAAAAATTGAAATTGTTGTACTTCTTTCTGTTGTAACTACCTGTTTTTTTTGTTTGTTTTTTAGTTATTCAGACTACCCATTAACTTTCCATGTTAATTGATTTCATTTTAGTAAACATAATATTTGAATTGCTGAAATTCCTTGTTTTTGGAGCTTTTCTCCCCGGGCCTCCACTGAAAACGGGCTACCAATGCCCAGTGGACCCCCCGGTAATCAAACTGAAATAAATAAATAAATAAATCTTTCTTTACATTTGTTAACCACACAAGTGAGCTGGACTGAAGGTGATTCAACAAAGTATTAGTTTAAGGGTGCGCACAGTTATGCAACCAGCTTATTGTATGTTTTTTATATTTTTCCCCTAACAGATTTGTTTGTTTTTAATTGAATTATACAGGTTATAGGTCACATTAAAGGTGGCAAAAGTTTTGAAATGATTTATTGTGGTCTCATTTTTTTTACATCACAAAAACCTGGCATTTTAACAGGGGTATGTACACTTTTTATATCAACTGTATGTGTATGATCAAGTTTCAGTATCTCAAGATGGAAATACTGAACATGCACTAGAATGAAAAATTAAAAAAAAAAACTATACCGAAAGTTCATAATACCAAATTTAGACGTTCAATTTTTTAATATAACCTCCACCACAAAATCACAAACAACACCTCCTTGCCTACACCATAACAAAGCAACAAAGCACGCACCAACAAAACCCACATAACGTATGTATAACCAGGGAGGCAAGCCCCCTTGCACCCCATATGTGGTGGGCTGCACTCCCTCAACATCCCTGCTACTTATATATACCAACTCTGAAGTCACAGTACTATGAACAAAATTAAAAAAACAGCCATTACACACCCTACACTTACTTTTCACACTGTAAACAGATACGTGAAAAACACACATACTACACATTTACAAAACTCACCACCTTCAACACAAACACACACACTCTCACCTATCTACCCCAACCTACTCCAAAAACTTCCCAGACAACTAAAAAATAAAAAAAATCCCTACCCAGAGCCCTGAAACAGTTAAAACCTACCTGAATCTCTGTACACAACCACACATCTTCGGCCATGTCTAAATCCCAGACCGCACTATTCATTAGAGACAAAGCATACCACAACACAACAACCGCAGATTCAGTAAACGAACATTCGTTAAAGTGCAGATTTGAATAACCGAACTTTCATTATTTTCATCTGGAGATACTGAAAGTCAATCTTTCAGTATTTTGAGATTTCAACGGGAACCTATATATATATATATATATATATATATATATATATATATATATATATATATATATAAAGGATTCACTTCAGAAGCTTGAAACACTGAAATCTTGAATTTCAATATCTCAAGCTCAAGAAGCTGAAGCCCCCCTGCACCCCTCTTGTGGGGGGCAGGTCCCCAACACCCCCCACTTAAATATTCTCACTCCGAGGTCGCACTACATAAAATGCACACAAAACACCAATACACAAGCTACTTTCTCCTCGCACACACACATCACAGCAACAAAACACACTGTCACACACACCACAGCCTCTACCCAAACCCCTTAACACACACACACTTACCTGAATACATGACCATAGCGGAACTTTAAAAGCGCGACATTCAAAACCTACAGTATTCGAGGTTTGAATTTCGCTCTTCTAAACTTTCGCTATTATGTGGATTCGGCTTCTTGGGCTCGAAATACTGAAATTTGAGATTTCAGTATTTCGAGCATCTGAACGGAACCCATATATATATATATATATATATATATATATATATATATATATATATATATATATACACACACACACACACACACACACACACACACACACACACACGCACAGTCCCGTTGTGTACATAATGGGTTGGCATAAGGGTTAAGCTCTGTACCTCACAGAAACAAGGAAAGAGTTTTATTCTGCCCTCTTGTTATTGACTGGACATGAAATAGTCTGAAGACCGGTATCCTAGTATTTACCTATCCACCTTTCCCTCAAGTTCCACATCATTGTACTCCACTTGACAGGTATTTACCTACACACCTTTCCCTCATGTTCCATATCATTGTGCTACACTTGAGAGGTGTTTACCTATGCACTTTTTCCTTATGTTCCATATCACTGTGCTACACGTGAGAGGTATTTACCTACGCACCTTTCCCCTCATGTTCCATATCACTGTGATAAACTTGAGCAGCATTTACCTATGTACCTTTCCCTCATGTTCCATATCACTGTTCTACATTGAAAGGTATTTACCTACGCACCTTTCACTCATGTTCCATATCACAGTTCTACACTTGAGAGGTATTTACCTATGCACCTTTCCTTCATGTTCCGTATCTTTGAACTACACTTGAGAGGTATTTACCTATTCACCTTTCCCTCATGTTCCATATCACTGTGCTACACTTGAGAGGTATTTACCTATGCACCTTTCCCTCATGTTTCATATCATTGTGCTACACCCGAGAGGTATTTACCTCCGCACCTTTCCTTCATGTTCCATATCACTGTGCTACACTTGAGAGGTATTTACCTATTCACCTTTCCCTCATGCTCTATATCTCTGTGCTACACTTGAGAGGTATTTACCTATGCACCTTTCCCTCATGTTCCATTACATTGTGCTACACTTGAGAGGTATTTACCTATGCATCTTTCCATCATGTTCCATTACATTGTGCTACACTTGAGAGGTATTTCCTATGCACCTTTCCCTCATGTTCCATATCACTGTGCTACACTTGAGAGGTATTTACCTATGCACCTTTCCCTCATGTTCCATATCACTGTGCTACACTTATGAGGTATTTACCTATGCACCTTTCCCTCATGTTCCATATCACTGCGCTACACTTATGAGGTATTTACCTATGCACCTTTCCCACAGAGCACTGCATTTCACCATTCAAGTGTAACAAGGAGCTAAAATATAAGACTAGTGATGGTACTGCTGGTATACATAGAGGTGTATCAAAAATGATTAAAAATATCTGTTAGTAGATGGGATGGGACTACAAGAATTATTAGATTAAGTTAGTATAATCATCCTTATAAACCAGCAGTATATTTGCAAACAGAAAACTTTGACAAAAACAGCTATGGAATTTGTGGGCATCCATGGGGATAAGAAACAACATCCCCTTTTCCCAGGTGGAAGTTCAAACCAAATTTGGGAAGGTATTATACCATGTTGCTGTAGTACTCCATTTAGTACATGACAAGATAGGTGAGAGGTATTTCCCTTATTTTAGTGAATTAATGAAACAGTGGAAAGAGGGCAGTACTTTTTTTACCAACATGGGAAATCGATGCTCCACACCTATGGTCACCCCCTCATTAGTCACGTCTGACCATAAGCTAATCACCCTTAACATCCACATCCCAACCCTACACCCAGTAAGGTAACCTCCATAAAAATTATCTCCAAAGCCAACGTCATGCGACTCAAGTCAGAAGTGACAAACTTCATGACACCCATGCAGACGGGAGCTGAAAGTTCAACTGCTGAATCCTACACTAAGGCACTGTATGAGCACATCCACTCATGCATAAATCGTGCCATCCCAAATAGAACCAAGATGCTCTCATCCAAAAAAAAGAAGCCAATCTGGTGGTCCCCTGCCATAAACAAATTTTACAACAAAAGGAAGAAACTGTTGCAGAAAAGAGGAAAATCCCAGGATGCAAAAAACTTCCTTACCAGCTTCAGTAAGAAACTGAGATCCCCTCATAAAATCCTCCAAAACTAGTTATGAAAATAAAATTGCCTAAGATTCCAAAAACAACAACAAGGCATTCTATAACTATGTCAAGAATCTAAATGTTAATGCTCAGATCTGCTCTGAGCTAAAACAGAATGGCATTAAATATACTGATCCCACGGATATTGCCAATATCCTGACAGATCAATTCAGTGCCAACTTCACCCCCCTCTCACCCCTTAAATGGCCCATCTCAATACCGGAAGATTGCCAAATTCCGGTAATAACGGCCACACAGGTAAAAAACGCACTCTCCAAAGCTAAGAATACAGCATCCATGGGACCAGATAACATCCTGGGCTGTGTACTACATGAACTACAATATGAACTGGCACCTCACCTAAGTGTCATGTTTAATCATAGCCTCACCTCAGGTTTCATGCCCACTGAGTGGCGCACAGCTACAGTTATCCCACTCCACAAGGGGGGATCCACCTTGGATCCCGGAAACTACTGTCCCATCAGTCTGACAAGCCTTATCTGCAAGGCCATGGAGCATATTATCATGAAACTTATAAACAAAGACATTGGCAACCTTCAAACTCTGGACCCCACCCAGTTTGGGTTCGTGAAGGGCTGATCTTGTCTCCTGAACTTGATTGACTTCTTCAAATCAGTCTCCAGAGCCATGGACAAGGGTAAGGTGGTCCTCACAGCCTATCTAGACCTTGCGAAGGCCTTTGACACCATCCCCCACTCTGGAATCATAGATAAACTTACTAAGCTGGGCATTAATCCCTACGTCACCCAATGGGTTGCTAACTGGCTTACTGATAGAACCCACAGTGTAAAAGTAGCAGACTCCAAATCCAGCTCCAGACAAGTGACAAGTGGAGTACCTCAGAGTTCAGTCCTGGGACTGCTCCTGTTTGGCATCTACTTCTCTGAAGTACAGGCCAACACTAAGGGACTCTGGATAACAATGTTTGCAGACGACTGCAAACTGGGAGCCATTATTGAATCCCCAAATGATGTGGATACTCTACAAAAGGACCTTACAGAAACAGATGCTTGGTGCCAGAGCCATGGGCCCAAGCTCAATGCCAAGAAATGTATAGGTATCCCCTTTGGGAAAAAAACATGTATCCTTGAATTACCATATAGGTGGCAGTACACTAAACACCGAAAGTTTGATATAAGACTTAGGGACACAGGTGGACAGTGGTCTCACCTTCGATAACCACATCACCACAACAGTCAGGAAATCCTTCTATGTGGCACACCTCATCACTAAGGGCTTTTCATCCAGAAAAAAGGAGGTTATTGTCCTAATGTACTCATCCCTCATTAGACCCATTATAGAATACAATGCCCCGTTTGGTATGTACCTCTCAAGACATCTGCAACAACTGGAAAGGCCACAGAAATACCTCATTAAAAGAATCACAGGCCTAAAGCGGATTCCCTACGCTGACTGCCTTAAAAAACTCCAGCTATACTCTGTCACATATCATCTACTCAGAGGCGATCTTTGCTTAACATACAAGGCCATGTCAAACCCAGAGCTGTTGGACATGCTACACTTAAAGAAATCCCAATCCCTCAGAGCCACACGCTCCAGGGATTGAAACCTTGTCATCACAATAAACAAAACATGCTGGAGGGATAGGTTCCTGACCCAGAGACTCCCCAGACTCTGGAATAGCTTTCCCATACATGTCAAGCAGAGTGCCTCTTTGGTCCTCTTCAAAAGGAACCTTGACGATTGGATGGGAGAAGGGAAATTCACCCCAGGGATCATGTCAGTCGTCCTGCTAGACAGGGGTTCAGGGAAGTAAATAGTGTGGGAAGAAATAGCCAGGGAATTGTTATGGCTAGGTAGGCTTGTATAGGCCCTAGGGCTGATAGCCTAGTAACAACCTATGAACCTATGAACCTATGATATACCAACATTTAGTTCAGTGGATTAAGGCCTGGAGGTGTTAAACTGCTTCATGCAGATATACTGCTCAGACAAACTCCTCGTGGTTCTGCAGAGTGGTCCTGGCAGCAGGGAACTCGGAAAAGCGACTACTTTCTGGATTTAAGTATCTTTAAGTGATTTTTTTTCACTTGGAATAGCTTCTGTAGCTTACCCTGAACTAGCTTGAACTGTTTTTTTAACTGTTTGCTGCATTATTTTAAAATCTGCACTTAAAGTTACATTTTAGTCGAATTTGATTGAAAGTTTGTTTGTTTGTTTGCTTAATTTAACTGTGGAGGCTGCCCACTAAAGTGTGCTAGCCTGTGTAACTAATGTATCACTGTTTCTGCATTTTCTGTGTGTTTCTACCAAAAAACAAAAAAAAAAACAAAATAATCCTTGTTTTCCCACCTCTCCTCGACTAGTTTAGACCAGTTTACAGGCATTGCTGTATTCTGGGCTGTGGTGTAGTTCCTGTGTTGTCCATTACCTTACTTGGATAGAAGGAAGTTTCTTTGCCCACCAGTGGGAGTGGGGAGCCTTGAGCAGCCTACCTGTCCCTGTAGGAAGTGACCTCAGCACAAGAAGCTGTAGTAATTGGTTGTTTTGGACCATTTTTATCTCTTTTGTTGTTCACTGTTTAAAATCCACCTCTGGGCGTTTTTTTCTGGCTATACTGCTCAGATAAGCTCCTCGTGGTTCTGCAGAGTGGTCCTAGCAGCAGGGAACTCAGAAAAGCGACTACTTTCTGGATTTAAGTATCTTTGCTTTTTTTCACTTGGAATAGCTTCTGTAGCTTACCCTGAACTAGCTTGAACTGTTTTTTAACTGTTTGCTGCATTATTTTAAAATCTGCACTTAAAGTTACATTTTAGTTGAATTTGATCGAAAGTTTGTTTGTTTGTTTGTTTAATTTAACTGTGGAGGCTGCCCACTAAAGTGTGCTAGCCTGTGTAACTAATTTATCACTGTTTCTGCATTTTCTGTGTATTTCTACCAAAAAAACAAAAAAAAAATCCTTGTTTTCCCGCCTCTCCTCGACTAGTTTAAACCAGTTTACAGGCATTGCTATATTCTGGGCTGTGGTGTAGTTCCTGTGTTGTCCATTACCTTACTTGGATAGAAGGAAGTTTCTTTGCTCACCAGTGGGAGTGGGGAGCCTTGAGCAGCCTACCTGTCCCTGTAGGAAGTGACCTCAGCACAAGAAGCTGTAGTAATTGGTTGTTTTGGACTATTTCTAGCTCTTTTGTAGTTCACTGTTTAAAATCTGCATTTGCACGGCTTTGCGCAGTTGTGCGCAGCGCCGGTTAAACAAGGTTAAATTTTTTCTGGCTCCGCCAAGTCTGCTCTTCAAATTTTCCCTTAAGGAAACTCTACTCTTAGTATAACCAGACTACTCACTATATTATAAGCCTAGCACTTGTTCTCAATACTTCTCTACTAAGTAAGCACTCTCGTACTAAGTAAAGCACTACATCTACTTAAGTTAAAGGTACAGCACTCCCTTATACTGTTCTAGCATGTTGAGTGGTAGATTATTGGCATCGTCTCCAATTCAGCTGGTCAATCTGGGTATCTTGAGACAATGCTACAATTGTCTCAGGTACACAGACAACCCTCTCCTCCTCCCAACAAACACAAATACATGTGAGAGATGCAACTATATAGCCAAACTGGAGGCTCAACTCTCCCAACTCAGGGCTGGCATGACCAGACAGGAGGATATGGCAACCACACACACAACAATCCCAGTCCCACATAGACCTACCACAACTGCAAACCAAACACATAAAAACACAAAGACATACTCGGAGGTTCTAATAAAAAACTTACCAAAACAACAGATGCTCCCAAAGCAGACATCCAAAAATCTACCACCTCAAAATAAAACACATGCAACACATAATCAAATAAATCAGTGTGTCAACCAATCACAGCCCTTAAGGCCAAACACCTTGCCTGATACACTAGTAATAGGTGACTCTATAGTCAGACACACTGATGTCCTGCTGACCAGGCTGAACAAGGAGAAGGTGACTGTGAGCTCTCTATCAGGAGCTAGGATCCGCCACATAACACACGCACTCAAGTCACTTCAAAGCAAGTACAAATATGACTCCGTCATTGTCCATGCTGGTGTGAATGACCTGAGACATACCTCCCTGGACTACATGAAAAGAGACATAGAGGAGCTCTCCGATTATGTAGCCCAGGCTTGTATGACCCTGACCCTGAGCAGCATCTTGCCCTCACCAAGAATGATACCACAATACAAAGACAAGATGATCAGCTTTAACAATTGGCTCAAGTACTGGTGTCATTCTAAGGGGAGCCAATGTCTGTCTGCCTGGGATGACATGTTGGACAAGCCACACTGCTTCGCAAGGGATGGTTTACACCTGTCACCACTGGGCTTCCGGATATTGGCTAAGGCTCTTGCCACCCCCATAGTGCCTTTTTTAGGCAAGGCTCAAAAGACAAACCCACCTCCTTAGAAAACAAAAATGGAAAAAAACTAAAGGTAATGCCGCTCAACGCCAGAAGTCTAAATCTCAAGATGCAGGCACTCGATGCACTCCTCAGCATGGAGAACATCGATGTCTGTGCAGTAACTGAAACCTGGTTCAAGGCTCCTGAGAGCACCCCAGCACTACCTGGCTATACCGCGTATCATGTTTTTCGGCCCCAAAACCTGGGCCGAACCACAAAGGGAGGGGGAGTGTCCATATTCATCAAGGACACCCACATCTCCAGGTTAGTAGCAACACATGAAGCATCAGAGACCATACAGGTGCAACTAACCATAGGCAAAACTGCTATACAACTGGTAGCATGTTACAGACCACCCTCCTATTCTCAAGAACCCCACTCAGCCTTCCTGAAGACATTGGAGGATATGAATGTATCACAAAATACCATCATACTGGGAGACTTCAACTACCCAAACATAGATTGGGTACATTATTCTAGCTCTAATACCCTAGCCCAAAGGTTCCTGGAATTCATAAATTCAAATGCACTGGAACAACTAGTCACCTCTCCCACTAGGGGAGATACTATTCTATACCTGATCATCACAAACATGGGGACAAAATGCTCCACAATGGAAGTATACCCCTCTCTAGTGAGATCTGACCACAAACTAATCACCCTGGATATACATATCCCACCTCCACCCCCAGCACAAAAGACCACAGTGAAAAACTTCTCGAAAGCAGACTTCACCCTTCTTAAGACTGAGATGGTATCCTTTAAGCCCACTGTGCCAGTGGATACCACATCCCACAATGCCGAATCCTTCACAAATGCTTTCTATGGACATCTCCAAGAATGCATGGATCATGCAATCCCAAACAAGTCCCTCTCCACCAAAGGTAAGCATCCTGTCTGGTGGACCTCAGCCATAAACAAATTGTATAACAAAAGAAGGAAGCTACTGCACGTCAGAGCAAAATCCCATGAAGGGAAGACATCTCTGATCAACATTAGCAGAAAACTACGTTCTCTCAAAAAACATGCAAGGCCAACTTTGAGAGAAAAATCGCTAAGGACACTAAAGATAACCACAAAGCCTTCTTCAGCTATGTTAGAAACCTGGGCGGAAACCCTCAGATATGCTCAGAGTTGGTTCACAGCAACAAAAAATACACTGAACCCACAGATATTGCCAACATTCTGGCTGACAGGTTCAGTGCAAATTTCTCCCCTCCTTCACCCCCAAAAGAAGAAATACTTATCCCAGCTGAATGTAATCTCCCTGTCATCTCAGATGTCCAAGTGAGAACCGCCCTAAACAAAGCAAAAAACACAGCATCAATGGGACCTGACGGTATCCCGGGTTGTGTGTTACGTGAACTCCAAGAGGAGCTAAACCCACACATAAAAATGCTATTTAACCTTAGCCTTACTTCAGGATATGTACCTGAACACTGGCATACAGCAACAGTGGTCCCACTCCACAAGGGGGGGTGCCTCTATAGACCCTGGAAACTACCGCCCCATAAGCTTAACCTGCCTGGTCTGCAAAGCTATGGAAAGAATCATTATGGAACTCATAAACAGAGACATAGGGGACCTACAGACACTTGACCCCACCCAGTTCGGCTTTGTAAAGGGCAGATCCTGCCTTTTAAACCTGGTTGACTTTTTCAAAACAGTCACTAGAACCATTGATGAGGGCAAAGCAGTCCATACAGCATACCTGGACTTGGCTAAGGCCTTCGACACAATACCCAACTCAGGCATCATAGATGAGCTCAACAGCTTAAAAGTAAACCCTTATGTCACTAGATGGGTTGCAAACTGGCTAAAGGACAGAACCCATAAAGTTAAAATCACTGGAGCAATGTCAGACTCAAAGTCAGTCACAAGTGGTGCCCCACAGGGATCTGTCCTGAGACCCCTCTTGTTCTGCATTTATTTCTCAGATGTTAAAGAAAACATGGGAGGGCTGTGGCTGACAAAGTTCGCAGATGACTGCAAACTAGGCACCATAGTCGATACACCAGCAGACACACACATCCTACAAAAAGGCCTCACAGAAATGGAAAACTGGTGCCGGAGTCACAGCCTTAAACTAAATGCCAAAAAATGTATAGTCATCCCCTTTGGGAAAAACAAAGTACCCACAAATTATCACATAGACAGCAACCCACTGAGTACAGAAAAAGTAATCAGAGACCTAGGGACCCAAGTCGACAGTGACCTCTCATTTGACACCCACGTTGCCAAAGTGGTTAGAAAGACATTCTACCTTGCATACCTCATCATGAAGGGATTCACATCCAGATCCAAGGATGTCATTGTACCCCTATATTCCTCCCTCATCAGATCCATGATTGAGTACAATGCCCCATTTGGTATGTACCTCACCCGGCATTTGCAACAGCTGGAGAGACCACAAAAGTACATCACCAAGAGAATCAAAGGTCTCCAACATGTCTTATTCTGCCAGACTAAAGAAACTTCAGCTCTATTCAGTAGCATACCGCCTGCTCAGAGGTGATCTCTGCCTGACGTACAAGGCTATGTCCAATCAGGGTCTGATGGACATGCTCCACCTCAAAAAATCCAAATCCATCAGGACCACGAGAGCTAAAGACTTGAACCTCGGCACAAGTATGAATAGGACATGCTGGAGGGATAGATTCATAACCCAGAGGCTTCCCATGCTTTGGAACAAGATCCCAGTTCGTATTAGGCAGAGCCCCTCACTGACTCTCTTCAAGAGAAATCTTGATGAGTGGATGGGAGATCATAAGTTTACCCCAGGGATCACATCTGTGTCACTGCTAGACAGGGGCACAGTAAACTAATTCTATTATATAAGGGGACCTTCATGGTGTCACTACTAGACAGAGGCACAGTATTCTAAATTTATTCTGTACATTTTTTGTACCATTTCATGGGGTGGCAAAAGCCACATCACTATGGCTAGGCTTACAAATGCCCCAGGGCAGATAGCCTAGTACTATACTATGAAACTATGAAACTATGTAGGTCATGAGTACAGAGTTTGGTTCTCTCTACCTCCATTTGCCTACCACATGACTTTGAGCAAATCACTTAACCAGTCTGTGTTCCTGTGGCAGCCATGAATAGGGACAGTTATGTCTGGTAGGCTTACCTGGTTAAGAAATGTATTAAAAAATATAGTCTCAAGGAAATCAGCCCATAGCCTTACCATGGTCTTCTTTTAAAAAGATAGAAAGGAATTACCAACAGTCATAAGTATTAACACTTTTAAGAATAATAAAGGCCAGGGAGAGGCCCTAAAGAAACAAGGATATGGATGAGCATACAAATAGAGGAAGACCAGAGCACCCTTCCAGAAGTTAAAGCGTAGCTACAGAGAGGGAGTGGTACTAAACAGAAGGAAGAGAAAGTTAAGCTGGACCAGAAGCAATAGGCACAGTTGTAAAGAAACAATATCCACAGGATGTCTCTCAAGCTCTGAAGTGCCCATAGCCTCAGGGGACATAAAAAAGGGCAGAGAAAGGGTAGCAGATCTTGGGTAACTGGATTATAAAAACTATTAAGAGAATGTAGGTGATGTTAGTTAGCCAGAATCAGACAGGAAAGTCCATGAAGCTTCTAAGGAAACTGAAATAACAGGTGATTGCAATGAATATTTATATGAACTGCCTTTTCTTGGACAGGATTAGGACATTGAAATGTCAGTACCTGTGATAGCAAGAGAAGAGGCAAAACTGCCTACTTCATGAGATTTTTATTTCATTTATTTATACTTTTGTTGACTGATTAGCCCCTCTAGTCCAATGGCTTTTTTCTGGGAGATATAAGGTAGTATTCATAATGAGTAGGAGAAATTTGGCCAGAGCACAAAATAACTGCCATGGGATTATTTACATCCACCTGAGCTACCGCCAACTCAGACTGATGAGATCTGCATTTAATGTCTCATCCACTGGATGGAAGCTACTATTGAAGGTATCCATGACTTAGTTGTCCTCCAAGTAAGTTAGTCAGTCAGTCAGTTAACCCTTAAAAAGGCCCAGTAGGAGGAGGAAGGGATACAGACCATAGCCAGTGTAGTAGGAGATGAAGCTGTCATAAGTATTCTTACTTCCTATCCGTATTTTGACATACACAATGATGTACTGTACCAAGTATCGGTACTGAAACCATTTGGAAACTTAATGCTGACAGCAGCACACATCCATGAGCTTCAGGGCACATAGTTATATAGAAAACCAAAGCAAGAGTCTTAGCCAGGTTTTATTGACTGGGTGTAATGAAAGAAATATTTTTTTTCTTTTTGTAGAATGCCATGAGTGAAAAAAAATAGCTCCAATTTTGTAGAACGCCATGAGTGAAAAAAAATAGCTTCAAAACTTTTGCTTCAAAATTTATCTAATTCCCATGTCCATCAAAAGGGTATCTGCTGAATGTATTATAATGGACATCCTATTACTAGTCAGGTCTAATAATGACTTGTTATATATAATAGTGATTCTATATTACACCACTAAGCACCCAAAGCAATCCCGTTATGGAAAGGTGATGCTATCAAGGGCAGTAAGGGGTACTACTGTTTTCTTGAGTGGAGATACCAACAAATATCTTACTGATCACAGAATCCCAATCATTGTGAAGTAATGCATCACAAACACTAATGTTTTAAAATAAATCATTTCAAAACAGTGTAAGAAACTTCTCTGTGTGGAAGATTTTCAGTCCATATATTTCTAGTTAATCACTGTATATTAATCAGATCAGACAATGGTTGTAGAAATAGCGAACTTAAACTCGTCTTAAGTTAAAACAAAACAAAAAATAGTAATAGAAAATATATAATTGTACAGCATTACTAAGTATTCGAAAGTAATCCAAGCAAGGTAAACAGCCTGTTTCCAGTCGAAAATTCTTTATTAAGTACACAGACAAATGATCCAAGTAAAACAAAAATATAGTAATAATTTCCCCACAAGCTTTCTAAATATATATATATACTTTTTATCAGGCATGGAAGTGGTTTATTGTGCTGTAAAACAAAGTGTTATTGGTACACATGTTAAATTCACATCCCTTCCTACATCAGTGTGACATTCAAGCTGGTCCTGCCCTACCTAGTAGCTGTCATAATAATATATAGCCCTAATGTACTTTAATGGTACATCTTATTTAACCAAATTATAAAGTAGATTATTAAGTCTGTGATTTTATCCAAGGCAATACTACATGGCTGGAAATATCTGGAGCATTTCTCCCCGGGCCTCCGCTGAAAACAGGCTCTGTGGAACCTAGTCGGACTTTCCTGGTCAACAAATGATAAATAAATAAAATAAATAAAATATATCAACCTTAGTTCATTTTGCGATCAAAAATTATATATAAATATATACATATACATTTTGCATGTAAAAATCAGTTTCTATTTTCATAACCTATTGTTAAAGATCGCTTTCGTCCTTCTAGACTTCTTCAGGTCTGTGTACAAGAACCCTAAAAACCTCTATAATTGTATAATTAATTAGTTAGTGTTGTTATTACCATCATTTTGAATAAAGTGGAAAAAAGATAAAATGCATGTATGATGATAGAAACAAAATATACACTTAAATTTCAAATGATTTAAAATGGTATTTAAAACCAATTTGTAGAAAAAAATAATAAAATAAAATACAATTAGTCATGTAAACAATGTGGCAATTTTCTAAGTTCCAGTGCACTTTTAATTGAACAGTAGTAGTTTAGTCCAGGCTTTCTAAAAGAGTTCAGCTTTAATTGCCACATGAGTTCATGTTTCTCCAGAATATTCAGGATGTCTCCTTCAAGATCACCCATGTCTATGCGATCCAGGATCTGGAACTTAAAACCTGTGTGACTTTTATGAAGAGAAAGGTGTTTGGCTAGTGCATTATTTTTACATCCAGAGCGGATTTCTGACAGATGACATGAAATACTTCGCTTGAGTTTATTTACAGTCTTGCCCACATAGAATGCATCACATTCATTGCACTGTGCCCTATAAATTACTTTTTTAGTGTTACAGTCACTCCCTGCACTGGTTTTAATGATCTTATTTAAATAAGGGCAATAAAAACTATCACCTTGCTGTATAAATATACAAAATGTACAATTAGTTTCACATCTTTTAGTGCTTTTCTCACATGGTCTAGGTTTAAATTCAACAAAACTTCTAATATTCCTGGCCTTCCTATAGGAAGGTTTCCTGTGACAATGTCCCAGTTTTCTTCAATAATATTTTTGCTACTGTGATAATCCAAAGTGTATGTCAGGATGCAGCTATTTTTTTTTTGTTTTGTTTTTGTTTCCTGGTGTGGACAGGTCTCAGTGGTAAGTAAAATGTGTGTATTGCCATTCATGCATGCACTAGAGGGACTTTGTTATAAATACTTTGTAAAGTGTATTGGTAAATATAAAGACTAGGTTGGGCTGTGGATGAGGTGTGAGCGATAAAAGAGCTGTTAGGGATATGCTACTGGTCCCTGTAGCTGCTGAGGTGGGCTTGGGTTTTGAAGAATGTTACTGCTCAGTTCCATGGTTATAGAGATACGATGGTACAGGCAGAGGCATTTTTACTTGATTTTATGATTGATCCCTAACTGGTATAGATAGGGTGTGATAGAGAGATGAGGTTCAGAAGTTTATATGTTCATAGGTTCTTAAGTTCATAGGTAGGTACTAGGCTATTGGCCCTAGGGCCTATATAAGCCTAGTCAAAAAGGTACCCTGGCTTTCGCCACCCAAGAAAATTATTTTCCTGTGCCTCTGTCGAACAGAGCCACAGAGGTGATCCCCGGAGTGAATTTTTTATTTTCCATCCAATCATCAAGATTTTTCTTGAAGAGTGCTATAGGTTCATAGGTAGGTGAGATTATATCACCCCAGATGGGACTCAAACCCACAATCCCTGGCTTAGAAGACCAATGCCTTATCCATTAGGGCCCTAAGGCCTCTTTCAGCAGTAGGATATATGAGTGCTGATATAGATATAGACAGAGTTTGATGGAGAAATGTGGTTCAGAAGTATTTTGGTTGGAGGACACAGTATAAGAGTTTTGTTGGAACTGCAAGGTTAATGAATGTTGGTAGAATGTTAAGTTTGCAAGTAGGAGAAAAGCTCATGAATAACTGACATATTAGTAATTATAGGAGAAATATTTCTGCAGTGTTAGAAATGGAGGATTTTGAAAGGATAGAGTATGAGAAAGGAGTTAAGATAGGAAGCAGTGAGGGTTTACGTGGGGAAAGTCAAAGTTGAAATGTTGAATAAAAGATAAGTACTGTTGGGGAGTGGTCTGAGTCAGAATGTATATAGTGCAAAGCAGTATGGGTGGGAAGAAAGCTGTTGAAAAATGCTACTGAATGTTAGATGAAAGTTGGGAAACAAGTGAGTAGAAACACGAGTGTTTGTATTACTGTGGTAAAGTTGTTTGGGAAGGGTTACGGACTGGGTGTCTGAGGTGAAACATGCATGTTGGAAGTATAATAGGTTTATAGGTTAGTACTAGGCTATCAGCCCTAGGGCCTATACAAGCCTAGCCATAACAATTCCCTGGCTATTTCCACAATATTTACCTCCCTGGACCCCTGTCTAGCAGGGTGACTGACGTGATCCCCGGAGTGAATTTCCTATCTGCCATCCAATCGTCAAGGTTCCTTTTGAAGAGGGCCAAAGAGGCGCTCTGCTTGACATGTATATACAGTCGATTCCAGAGTCTGGGGAGTGTCTGGGTCAGGAACGCATCCCTCCAGCATGCTTTGCTCATTGTGATGACAAGGCTTAGATCCCTGGAGCGTGTGGCTCTGAGGGCTTGGGATTTCTTTAAGTATAGCATGTCCAGCAGCTCTGGGTTTGACATGGCCTTGTATGTTAAGCAGAGATCACCTCTGAGTAGACAATATGCGACAGAGTATAGCTGGAGTTTTTTTAGATGGTCAACATAGGGCATCTGCCTTAGGCCTGTGATTCTTTTAGTGAGGTATTTCTGCGGCCTTCCCAGTTGTTGGAGATGTCTTGAGAGGTACATATCAAATGGGATGTTGTATTCTATAATGGGTCTAATGAGGGATGAGTACAGTGGGACAATGACCTCCTTTTTTCTGGATGAAAAGCCCTTAGTGATGAGGTATGCCACATAGAAGGATTTCCTGACTGTTGTGGCGATGTGTTTAATGAAGGTGAGACCACTGTCCACCTGTGCCCCTAAGTCTCTTATCACACTTTTTGTGTTTAGTGTACTGCCACCTATGTGGTAATTCATGGGTGCATGTTTTTCCCAAAGGGGGATAACTATACATTTCTTGGCACTGAGCTTGAGCCCATGGCTCTGGAACCAAGAATCTGTTTCTGCAAGGCCCCTTTTGTAGAATATACACATAATTTGGGAATTAAATAATGTCTCCCAGTTTGCAGTCATCTGCGAACTTTGTTAGCCAGAGTCCCTTAGTGTTGGCCTGAAGATGATGCCAAACAAGAGCAGTTCCAGGACTGAACCCTGAGGTACTCCACTTGTCACTTGCCTGGAGCTAGATTTGGAGTCGGCTACTTTTACAGTGTGGGTTCTGTCAGTAAGCCAGTTAGCAACTCATTGAGTGATGTACGGATTAATGCCCAGCTTAGTAGGTTTATCTATGATTCCTGAGTGGAGGATGGTATCAAAGGCCTTGGCAAGGTCCAGATAGGCTGTGTGGACCACCTTACCCTCGTCCACAACTCTGGAGACTGATTCAAAGAAGTCAATCAGGTTCATAAGACAAGATCAGCCCTTCACAAACCCAAAGTGGGTGGGGTCCAGTGTTTGAAGGTTGCCAATGTCTTTGTTTATAAGTACCATGATAATACGTTCCATGGCCTTGCAGATCAGGCTTGTCAGACTGATGGGGTGGTAGTTCCCAGGATCCAAGGTGGATCCCCCCTTGTGGAGTGGGATAACTGTAGCTGTGCACCACTCAGTGGGCATGAAGTTAGGTGAGGTTCCAGTTCATTTTGTAGTTCATGTAGTACACAGCCCAGGATGTCATCTGGTCCCATGGATGCTGCATTCTTAGTTTTGGAGAGTGCAGTTTTTAACTGTGTGGCTGTGATTAGCAGAATTTGGCAATCTTCTGGTATTGAGATGCTGATAATGGCAGAGTAGGAGGGAGTGGGTGGGTCTTGGGGGGAAGGGTAAGGGAGGAAAGCAAAGGGAAGCTAAATGTTGTTGACTTCCTTTCCTCAGGGTAATTATTACAGAGAACAATCAGTTTATAGCTAATGCAGTGCAATTAACAAGGAGGCAAAAAATAGAACAGTTTTCTTTCATTTACTGAAGGCAGACACCAAGCAGCTAGACAGCCAAAGTTACTGGCATATACAGTGCACTCTACTGGGGAGGAGAAAGTACAGTGGCCAACATAGTAAGTGGTCTTTATAGAGTGCAAGGACTGCTCCTTAGGGGGATATGTCATCTACACTTTCCAGCACAGGGTAGGCATGTATTTGATTAGTTAAAGTTAATACACAGCAAGGCTCTTTATGTTAAACTTGCTTACATTGCACAACAGCAACATTCATACAAACCTTTCCTGGTTAGTTGTTTCATTGCTACTAGTGTTGGCATTCTGTTTGAATTTAACTGGTTTCTATCATACCCACTCACACTCACTCACTCATTTGCATGCTCACTTACTCACTGTCACTCACTCACTTGCAAACTTACTCACTGTCACTCTCTTGCTAACTCAATCACTCACTGTTACTCACTCACTTGCATGCTCACTGCTCACTCACTGACTCACTCACTGTCACTCACTTTCATACTCACTCATTCACTGTCACTGACTCACTCACTCACTTGCATGCTCACTGACTCACTCACTCGCATGCTCACTCCCTCATGTACATGACAGTTTGCACATTACCGCAATTATACCCACTGCTTTTAAACATCTTAGTTTTGTTTTGTATCCAAAATCATATGTTCTTATTTAATTAGAATGAAATGGGGCTATTTATCTACTGCTCCATCCTGTCCTGCATGATGTCTTGTGCTGATGAAATAAAGAGAACCTGCACCAGTGCTATTTATAAAAGGAAGCCATGTGTATACCTGCGTCAGTGCACACAGGTGTAAGCCTGTTTTGGTCTGCAGGGAAAGAAGGCACAGCTTGTGGAATTTCATGTCAGAGGGTGCAGATGTAAGTCGGGCTATAACCCAAATGTTATGATTCATTGTTATCATTACAATATTTCAAGATCTACTGTTACGTTATGTATATGTGTTACCCACAACTGTACTTAATGCAGAGATCATAGGCAGATATTATAAGTCTGAGTGGAAACAACGTATCAGAATTTACCTAGATCCACAGATGGACTGTAACATTGTAACATAATACTGTGATGTAGAGGCTGTGTGTTAATACACCTGTACAGCTTCTTATTGGAAATCAAGTGAAGGTTATTGAGCAGAAACCAATCTGCACAAAAATTCCCAACTGAATAAACAGATCAAAATCTCAACTAGATTTGGTAGAAGGATGGGGTAATGCATGTTTTCCCCTTGTTATTCTGAGGTATACTAACCCTGGAGTTAAACATAATAGAAGAATGGGTACAAAGACAAATGGGAAGCAAAGCACCCCCTGCCTCCCATGTTAGTTAACCCACTTAGCCTGAAACTTTCAAATGAACATTTGTCCAATTTTAATATGTAACATTTATATTTATATAGAAGTGCGTACATGCACATCTGTATGAAACTAAATATTTAATAACTTCTTATTTCTTTTTTCTCCTTTTCTTCTTGTAAAGTGCCAGTTTGGAAGCTATGAAGAAAATTAACAATTCAGGTCAGACCTGGACAAGACTGGATGACTTTGAAAGAATATTCTTGTATCCATCTCCAGCAGCAGGTTTGTTATTTATTACATAGTTTATACAGCTGAAAATGATAATCTGACTGACAAACCATTCCGGGTGTTACAGTTGTACATTGGTATCACTGTGTCTCCTTTACAATTAATTAAATACCTTCTGAAGTTTCCATGCTAATGAGAGAAAACAAGAAATGTATTTACCATTGTATGATTCCATGACCTTTAGTCTTACAAAGGGTAATTTACAAGATTCATAATTCTACAGAGGTTGGATTTAGTTCCAAGATCTGTAACCTTACAGAGATAATGCGGAATAATGTTTCAGTGATCTATAATTTTAAAGTAAGCATTTCCAAAGTTGTCTCCTGATATATAGTTTTTTTAGAATAGAGGGAGTGAAAAAGGCTTTGTAACGGTTCCTTTACTGATAGGTTTACAGTATAAATACTCCATAAAATATTCCATCTTCAATAGCCTTTATATATAAAGGGTCCTTATCAGTTCTGTATCCTTTTGGAGTAAAACTGTATAATCCACATGTTCACACTGAAAAGGTCCCAGGATCTATAGCCTTACAATGTAGAAGCTGTTTAATGGTTCTTTAGTACAGAGTCTTATAGTCTGGATATTCTATAATGAGTCCATGATTTATCACTTTATGGTACAGAGGTTCCATGAAGCCCAGGAAATAAATGGTACTGCTATGTGCGGTCAGCACTCCCACAAAATACATGATGTGGTCAGATGCAATACCAATCAAGTGGCAAACAGAGGCAGGACAGATTAATGTAGATTAAACCTTGGGACTGAAATTCATCTTTTGAGACAGGGAGTGTTAACTTCACTGCTAGGGAAGGCTATAGATCTTTGATGTGAATGGATAAATGTACAAGGCAGATATAATAGGTCTTACCTATAAGCACAGTATTAATTCTGAGACCAGACTTTCTCAGGTGTGATTTATCTGCTAATGTGGGGGATGCCCCTCTGGAGAGGCAAAATAAGCTAGTGTGGCCAAACTCACAACTCCATGGCTCAGTGATGTTGTTGATAGTAGATGAGATGCTCACTTTAATATTTACAAAGAAAGACAGCTTGTTATGTTTTTTTTTCATACATAATGCTTTCTTTGGCTAATACATAACTCTCAATCTCTTATCACAAGAAATCTGATCAAATCTAAAACATAATGAGGGACAAAGGCAGAAAAATAGGGACAGATTTTAAATATGCTCTTACAAAGTTAGAAATTTACTAGATAACATGTTTTGTGTTAACATGCATTTTCTAATGGATATGATGTTTGAAACTCAGATGGCTTTCATTGTTTAATGACTTCAGTCCTCAGTGACTTGACAAAAAGCATTTTATGAGGAATGCACCAAAAATATCAGGAAAAAATCTGGACAGTCTGCAGATTTATAGTCAAGGTCAGTGTGAGGTTGCAATGACACAGTTGAATAAACTGGATTATAATCACAGTCATAATGAGGTTACTATGAGGTTACTATGTAACAGCTGATAGATCTGGATAATAATCAGGGAAATTATGAGGTCACTATGTAGCAGCTGAATGATCTGGATAATAATCAGGGACATTATGAGGTTAGAATGTAGCAGCTGAATGATCTGGATAATAATCGTGGACATTATGAGGTTACTATGTAACAGCTGAATGATCTGGGTAATAATCAGGGACATTATGAGGTCACTATGTAGCAGCTGAATGATCTGGATAATAATCAGGGACATTATGAGGTTACTATGTAGCAGCTGAATGATCTGGATAATAATCAGGGACATTATGAGGTTAGAATGTAGCAGCTGAATGATCTGGATAATAATCGTGGACATTATGAGGTTACTATGTAACAGCTGAATGATCTGGGTAATAATCAGGGACATTATGAGGTCACTATGTAGCAGCTGAATGATCTGGATAATAATCAGGGACATTATGAGGTTACTATGTAACAGCTGAATGATCTGGGTAATAATCAGGGACATTATGAGGTCACTATGTAGCAGCTGAATGATCTGGATAATAATCAGGGACATTATGAGGTTACTATGTAGCAGCTGAATGATCTGGATAATAATAATAATCGTGGACATTATGAGGTTACTATGTAGCAGCTGAATGATCTGGATAATAATCAGGGACATTATGAGGTTACTATGTAGCAGCTGAATGATCTGGATAATAATCGTGGACATTATGAGGTTACTATGTAGCAGCTGAATGATCTGGATAATAATCAGGGACATTATGAGGTTACTATGTAACAGCTGAATGATCTGGGTAATAATCAGGGACATTATGAGGTTACTATGTAGCAACTGAATGATCTGGATAATAATCAGGGACATTATGAGGTTACTATGTAACAGCTGAATGATCTGGGTAATAATCAGGGACATTATGAGGTTACTATGTAGCAACTGAATGATCTGGATAATAATCAGGGACATTATGAGGTTACTATGTAGCAGCTGAATGACCTGAGTTATAATCAGGGACATTATGAGGTTACTATGTAGCAGCTGAATGATCTGGATAATAATCAGGGACATTATGAGGTTACTATGTAGCAGCTGAATGATCTGGATAATAATCGTGGACATTATGAGGTTACTATGTAGCAGCTGAATGATCTGGATAATAATCGTGGACATTATGAGGTTACAATGTAGCAGCTGAATGATCTGGATAATAATCAGGGACATTATGAGGTTACTATGTAACAGCCAGGGACGTCGGGAGGCATACTGACTATACGCATTTCAGTACAGTTTATCTGGAGTGGGAGGGTAGAATCTGGCTGGCTGTAGGAACCAGCAGCTGTTACTTAAATTCACTTTCCTCCGGATTCCTCGCAAAAAAGAGCATTTTTTTTTTTTTTTTTTAGATTACGTGCCACAAAGCCACATGGCGATGATGGCATGCATTATGCTATTGCAGCTGTGCTGCTAGTATTCATTATTCAGTTAATTTGTTGTTGTTGTGTCTTTCGGCTTTTCCTGGTTACAGTATAAAATTATTAAGTATGTGAGCACTGCAACACAACTGTCTACAGTACAAAGTGGTCCGAATTTAATGCAACTCCTTCCTTCTTCCAGTATCTCACTTTTCATTCATTCATTTGTTGTTATCTACTCCAATGAATAGATGCAGTCTGTGACCCTGACACCTCGCATTTATTGGGCTCAGAGACACGAAGATGTGTATTTCCGAGTTGAGCTTAATGATGTGCAGTTGAGATGAATTTGTAGCTGTCCTTACTGGACAAGAGAAGATCCCCGTGCCAGAGGACTGGTTTGCGGTGATATAGTACAATCTTGAATGAAATGTGAATGGGCGAAGAAAGAATTGAATTTAACAATTTTCAATGCTGCAGGTTACATAAAAATACTACGTGGACACATTGTGACCGTTTAGTTAAGATATTAAAGCTAAAAAAATAACGATGTGAATAGTGTAATACAATTAAGGTAGGAAACATCTGCTTATGTTTTCAAGAAGATTCTAGACTCGAGTGCCACCGCTCACGTGCATCTATTTGAATTTAAGCTTACAAAAACAGTTTTAGTAGTTCCCGTGGCTTACTGTGAAGAGGACGGCCTTGTAAAATGTATTTCTGATGTCATAAGCAGAACCACTAAAACGGACATACAGCCTTAAAAGCTCATTGTTCTGGTGAGGCTGTGTCAAGAGAGTTGTTAGGAAACCTTGTCAGACTGCCATATAGTGACATTTCCATCATAGTACCTGTTGGTTGTTGAGATTAACTTTACTTTTCTTAGCTTATTGGATGTTGTAGTGGCTTTCTGTCACCTTCCTGGTCATCTTTTATTAAAGTTATGATCCTTGAGGCAGGTCACCTGAATTATCCCTCAGGAGTACACCATGTGTAGTCAAGGAAGAGATTATTCTCTATTGATGTACGAGAGGACTACTGGGAGTGTGACAAACAGGAAGAGGATGTAGTTTGGTTATGCTGGAAGCACTTGTGGTGTTAGGGCAGATTTACTTAAGACATAAACTAGCTAAGTAAAGTATGGGGACACAAAGTACTGAGGCTGTAACCTAGAGGAGGGTATGTGCAGGAGCGGCCTTAGGTCAACTGGTGCCCTAGGCAAAAAGGCTCCATGGCACCCCCCACCACACCACCTGGTGCCCCCATCCTGGTCTACTTACACCAAATAAACACTGGAAAGTGCCCCTACTAGAGCGGCGCCCTAGGTGGCCGCCTAGTTGGCCTATGCCTAAGGTCAGCTATGGGTATGTGGTAGGAGATAGCAGTATAGCTTCCTGTGACAAGATGGGTCCAGATGCAAGATCCATACATCACCCACTGTAGCAGCATTGTCAAATTGTATTCCCTTCTGACGTAGGAAGATTAGCCAGGAATAGGTGAGACAGATTTTTTAGGATGCATAAGACATGTGTTAAGAATATTTAGGCTTGCCCTTTCAGCTGCTTTCAGTGGAAACACAGCAGTCTAAGAGGCGCAAGGGCATCACAGTTAAATTGTAGTGAGAATGGAAAGGTTGACACTTTATTTTTTACATCATTTTTTTAAGTTGCTGGGGAAGGCTTTGTGTAATGAATATCCTATTCATTGTCATGGTGCTTTCACTTTGATAAGAAAGTACTGTACAATTTATACATCTATGTTAGATATCTAGTTCTTGATGACCACTACAGCAAAAGAGTGGTCTAAAGAATTATCCATGGTGTGTCGAATGAGTCTTATTGGTTACTACTGTGCTAGACTTGGACTTAATTTTGGGTAAAGGTTTTGGATGAGTACAATTTAGAAACATCCATCCTGCTTTGTTTGAACATGACTTGTGTACTTTATTTTAAAGTTAGATGATTCAGGTGACTTACTGAAAAAAAACTGACCATAGCTACACAGGAGTGGAACTCTCAGTAGTACAATAGCTGTTGCTGCATGTGAAAGGCTATTTCCTATGTCTTTTGCCAAAATTAATTTCATACCTTTTTGCTTCGTGGCTTATGGTAGCTGTAC
Source organism: Protopterus annectens (assembly GCF_019279795.1). Taxonomy (NCBI): domain Eukaryota; kingdom Metazoa; phylum Chordata; order Ceratodontiformes; family Protopteridae; genus Protopterus; species Protopterus annectens. The sequence continues at coordinate 1,191,165,473 of NC_056737.1, forward strand.
TGATGAAGAATGCATTGGCCCCTGTATTGATTGATGTAAATAGCTTCCTTTTGTTTAAAATTCTTCATAAAAATTGTGTTTTCCTTACACATATGTCAGTGAACCCTACCCTTCGTGAAATAAATCAGTGTAGCATTAACATTGGGGTGCACACACAGACTTTAAAGGAACATAAAAGTATTCTTGGGTTGGGATATTTCAGGGGCACATTTCATACTATCCTTTTGCTGACATCACTGAGGGATGCAGTAAAACTAATACAAAGCTTTGCAAACTTGAAAACCAGCTCAAATGAAGTACTGCCCAGGTGTGTAATGAATGGTAAGGGAGGTAATGCATTGTGGTAAATAATTCCAGATGTGCGTTAATGTAGGTATGAAATTTAGCAAAGTACTGTAAATTTGCAGGGCAGTATTATGGAATATTTGTGCGGTAATGTTGACCTTTGCTTACACTGTCCTTAGGTTAATTAATTAATTAATTATTTATCCCTGACTTTTTGAGGGCCCCCCCCTACTGTCCACTCTACACACCTTGTCAGTGCCTCCTCCGCTGGTAGCATGCTCCTCATGTAAGTCTTTTTTTTTTTTTTTGCACTGCCATCCCTACAAAATGCAATAATTTTTCTGTTACCGTTGCTGTTTTTATCTGTCGCTGCAAAATTAACAGTATTTTATTTTGCCCTGTGACTGCTTGTGGTGTAACTAAGTATTAACATGTAGTTTATGTGGTTTTTCTCTGTAAGCATAGAGTCAGGGTGGTGTTTATTTCTAGCACATGCACATTGCATTTTTTTCTAGTAGTATTTCTTGAGTACAGGGACATGTGATTCTAGGGCTGTGTCGCATTATATTGTTGTTGGTTTCTCTAAATGTGCTGAGATTTGTAGTTTATACATTAAGGTTTTGTGTAGTGCTCTCATCCGTTTCATTTTTCGCACTTTATTTTATTTACTGTTGTAAACTGCTCCCCTGTGTTGGCGCAAAAAGAAAAACAAACTAATACCTATCTAATACTGCAAGTGACTTTGTATTTTTCAATGCTAAACTTTTAGTCACGTCTACAGTAAATGTAACAGAGCACAATGTGTAGAGGTTTTACTAGAAGAACAAGTGCACTGTATAAGTCACACACAGTGAATTTGCTGTGCTCGCACTTGTTTCAGCAGAAATACCATTGTATTGGGAAGTTGTCACCTGATCTATTTTACTGTTTCTTCCTTACATTATCAATACTTGCTGGTTTATTTTTTCTACAAACTGATCTTTTCCAGACTTGTTTTTTGTTCCTACTACACTCCTAACTTTTCTCCCACTTCTTTCTTTTTTCCCATAGTGCTACCGAATCATTACTTTCCAGCCGAAACCCTGTTTCCTACAGCACTGAAGTTCAAGGCCCCTGCAAAGAACGGCTATCTGGCTGATGTACTACAATTTCCCACTGACTTGTATTTGCACAAAATATGTTTTAATCATATTTGTTTGTTATATGCTCCAGTAGCTTAATTTCTGGTTGTAAGGGAGCACGTTATCAGGATTGGCAGCTGCACCATATAGCCCCCCAAACAAAACAGCTTTATTTTTCTTAAAACCCCTTCAGTCTTACGGTACCCCATCTGGGTTCCTTGCCATTTTATCATATCCCTTCCTGGTGCATAGCCCTACTGTTTGTTTTCTCTGTCTTTATACCCCACAAAGTCATAGCTACCAAAATTTTTCACACAAACTGATACAGTTGCTTTCCTGTCATTTCTTTTTGTAATCTCCCTCCTTTGTCTGCTCTAACCTATTCTCACATTACCTGCTTGCATGCGCTGTCCAAGCAGTGTTACTCATTCTTGGAAAAAAAAAAATTTCTCTCAGCATCCTTTTTCTCAGCATTCTGCTTCTTGTGCTAACCAGGTCCATTCCCCTACCCTACCCCCATACCCACATCAAATACTTTTATCCTATCCACTCCCTCCCCTTCAACCACTCATACTCCACTTCCTGCCTGTTAGCACCCAACCCATAATCCATCACTATTTACCACATCACCTCCTATTCTCTAAGTGTTCATTCACACATCTCTCACCTTTAATCCCCTCATAACCTAACATGCTACTTTCAGACTTTGCCTTGCCAATTCTAACATTGCTGTGTTCTAACCTCCTATCATACCAACCTTTCCCAGCCTTTTATACACTCTACCACATGTATCCCCAAATCTTCCCCTCCATCTCAGTCCTTCCTAATCTCACAATCTCTCCAACTTCTCCATTAACTGCCTTCATAAACTTGTTATATTAGAGCACTACCCTCACTCCTATAAATTCAAACCAAAACTACACCACCATCTCTTGCTACTAGCCAATTTTACTTCACTTCCTAGTAACATACTTCTCGCTGGTGACATCCACCCCAATCCTGGCCTCCCCCCTCCTCATACCTGCATTCCCTCCTCCACCCCCCCATCCAACCACCTGTCACACCCTACTCATCCTCCTTCTTACCAAACCTCACTACACAAACATTTCTCTATCTACTCCTTAAATGTAAAAAGCCTCACTAACAAAATTCACTGAGCTGCATTCCTGGATTGCCCAAACCACCCCTCACATCCTAACCTTATCCGAAACTTGGCTAGAACCCCACATAAACAAAGAAGTACTTCCACCTGGTTATAACATCTACTGCTCTGATAGAAATTCAAAAAAGGGTGGTGGTGTTGCCATCCTCTATTCTGATAGCTTTACCTTGTCAACTATCACTATCCCTACTCCAGACTTCCACCCAGCTGAACATATCATTCTAAATTGCAATCTAAACCCTCACAAGAAATTTGCCATTGCCTCTATGTACATGTCTCCTGGAAAGAATATTCCAATCGTGGAATCTGTCCTAGCCTAGTTCTCACAGAGTATACCTTATGAAACCATCATCCTAGGTGATGTTAACATCGATTGGACCAAACTTTCTACTGACTCTCCAACTTAGTATCAACCTTCAGGGATCCCCACCCGCATGCACAATAGCTCTTCTTCCAGCTCTACCATTAACTGGATCCTCACAAATTCTCCTAGCCTTTGCCACAGTCCAACTACCTTACTAAATTCATTGAGTGACTATCTTCCTACTTCCATCCTGTGACTCTCTACCCAAGTTACTAAATCACCCATCAGCAATCTGTAAGATACTAAGTAGAGTGAAACTGTTTTAAGGTGCTCTGCATAAGGTGGGTTTGTTTCACCTTGTATTCTTTTTGTACGGAACCTCTGAGGTGGCTGTAGTTGCTGCATATTCCTGGTCTGGTACATACCAAAGGGAGCAATGTACTCTGATTGGTCTTAATAGGGCAGAGCACAGTGTGGGGATTACGGAACCTCTGAGGTGGCTGCAGTTGCTGCATATTCCTGGTCTGGTACATACCAAAGGGAGCAATGTACTCTGATTGGTCTTAATAGGGCAGAGCACAGTGTGGTGATTACGGAACCTCTGAGGTGGCTGTAGTTGCTGCATATTCCTGGTCTGGTACATACCAAAGGGAGCAATGTACTCTGATTGGTCTTAATAGGGCAGAGCACAGTGTGGGGATTACCTCTTTTGGCCTTGATTCCATAACCTAACTGATAAGTTGCACAACCTAAAAGGATTTATTCATCACTGTAGCCATGTAGTGGTCAAAGTTGAGGCTATTGTGTACTTATATACCCGTGTCTCTGACCACTGGGTCGACTCTTGGGGTGTATTATCATAGTAATTAACTGAAATGGCTAACTTTCCCATAGGGTACAATTATGCATTTCTTAGCATTGAGTTTAAGACCATGGCTTTGGCATCATTTGTTAGTCAGAGATGGACCTTCTTGAAGAATACTATTGTCTGTAGGGGGAGTCATTGATAACCCCCAGCTTGCAGTCATCTGTTAACTTAGTCAGACATAAACCTTTAACATTTGCTTCTATTTCAGAAAAATAGATGCCCTGGGGACTCCGCTAGTGACTGGCCTCTTGGTGAAGGTGGCTTCATCTATTTTGACCTTCTGAGTCCTATCAGCGACCCAGTTTGCTAACCAGTGGGCAATTAAGAGGGTTTATACCAAAATTAGTGAGCTTGTCCTTAATGCCTGAGTGGCGTATTGTAGCAGATGCCTTGGGCAGGTCAAGGTAAGTTGTGTGCACAGTCTTACTGTCATAATGCTTTGGTGACTTTTTAAAGCCCACCAGATTTAATAGGCATGACCTTCACTTAACAAACCCAAACTGAGATGGGTCCATCATTTGCAGATTACCTATGTCTTCCTTTATCATGTCCATGATGATTCTTTCCATGGTCTTTCATATGAGGCTGGTAAGACTTCTGGGCCTGTAGTTACACGGATCAGTGGTTGGACCCAGTTTTTGCAAGGAGAATGATTGTAGCAGTCTTCCATTCTTTGGGCACAAAACCTGACTGAAGGTTCCAGTTGAAAAGTGTTTCAAGTGGATCAGAAAGATCCTGCTTCATGCTATTTATTAAACACCCTGGGATGTTATCGGGCCTATTGATGCTTTGTTTTTGTCCTTGAAAATTGCAATGATGACCTGTTCCCTAGTAATGGCTGGGGGGATTGTGGTATGTGGAATTTCTTCTGTGCTGTCAGTGGGAGGGAGTAGTTGGGAGAGAAATTTGAGCTTTAACTGTCTGCCAAAAGGTTGGCAATAGCCCTTGGTTCATTTGGAATGATGACATTTACTGTAAGTTCTGCATATTGTTATATATTTCCCTGAGGTTATGGACATAGCTGTAGAAAGCCTTGTAGTTGTCCTTTTTCTGAGAAGCTATTTTTTCTTCAAATTTAGCCTTTGAAGTATTAATTAACCCTCTTAGCTGCTTAGGAAATAAGGCTCCAAGCAAGCAAGCAAGGTAAATCGAAATTTATTCCAAATAGTCACCACTTATTGTATGCTTTTATTAAATATTTGGTGACTTGTTAACCCAATAGTTTTGATATAAAGTGAAAGGCTTGGAACAAGGAACTATATCCAATTGACGTAATCTGTAATTTTAATTAACTAATTGTTTAAGTGTGTGTGTTGCTAACATATAAAAGGTGAGCTGTAAGGCATGGTATTATCTCATTACATCCGAGGAAGTAGCTGAAACAAAAACGTAGTGTGGTGAACAAGCGTTTATGGTTTATTCTGCTGCTGGTCTGTTGCCTGGTTTTACTGCTGCCTGTGGTGACTATTTGGAATAAATTTTGATTTACCTTGCTTGCTTGCTTGGAGCCTTATTTCCTTCGCTGGTGTGTTTTTTAGGTTTGGAGTTGTTCTACACTTGACTCTATTTTTATCATTGTCCTCTTAGCTGCTTGTTTAGATTGGTCGGGGTCTTTTAGTATGTATGGCTTTGTTCCTCCTATGCTTGGCCAATATTTTTTTTCTTTTGTTGTGTAACCAGTTGGTACTATGATTCCACCAGGGTGGCTTGCATTTTGAGTTTCTTATTTTTAATAAGATTGGGCAGAACTCACTCTATACAGTTGTCAGTATGACTGTACAGAGATTTCGTAAATAGCTCAGCATATGCTATGATGTTTACTGAGTGTGGGGGCACAATTTAGCGAAGGTATTGCTTAGTAGAGAGAGGTTAGCCTTGGAATAGTTCCTAAAGGTTTTTACTTATGCTGGATCCCCAGATTTAATTTTTATTTCAAGTAATACTGCCTTATGGTCAGATCTGATGAATGAAGACATTATATTGGATGAGGAACATTGCCCCCCCCCATGTTCATGAGTACAAGGTCAAGGATTTTTGTACCCTGGTAAGAGAATGGACCAGCTGCTCAGGATGTTAGTATTAACAACGTTAAGGAATCGCTGGGTTTGTGTATTAGAAGTGGTGTAGGATTTCCAGTCTATAGAAGGATAGTTGAAATCCCCCATGAATATTGTACTAGATTGAATGGTGAGGGACTGTAGTGCATACAGATAGGCAGTATGAGTTTCCAGGGACATGGAGGGGGACCTGTCGTCGTGCAAATATTTTATATGCTCTACTACTTATCACTTTTATTTTTTTAGCAGCAGCTTGTGTTCTAGATTCAACTCAAAACTCTGTCAGAACAGGTTTTTCACTTAAGATGTCCTTATCCCTTTGTTTGCCTGTACACTGTATGAATTCCTAATAGAGAAAGCAATACAGTCTTTAGCATGTAGTCCAAGTGTCTTCTTGGCCTCTTTCCTCTCTGTTACCTTTCCCTCTCTTGTTGTTTGTTCCTAATAACTTGGTTCATTTGTCAGTTTTCTCCAGTAAATCCCAACAACCTCTTGCCTTTTATCTATAGCCCTAATTGCAGTGATCCCTGCCTGCAAAATCTTTCACCATTTTCGTGTTGGCTTAGTTCTTACAATATTTTCTCCTACTTCATGAATATAATATTCTGTGTGGTGGTGATTTTCCATAAGAATCTGGATTCAAAATCCCACTCTCTCTATTTCTTGAATTTCCCCCTGCTTCATCATCCCTTTCCACTTTGAATTATAGCTTTCTGCTTACATTAAGTATATGAGCCTTAACCGTGTAGCTCTAAAGTATCCCTTCAAATCAAGTAATCCTAAACCACCCTGTCCTTTTCAAAGGATCAATTTATCCCGCTTGATTTTTGCCCTTTTCCCCTACTAACCTCTGCAAAATTTTAAATCAGAAGGTATTTTGTTTTTTGACCCATGAATATATGAAATGCTCAAGCTGTTTCATCATGCAAGTAATTACCATCCTGGCATACAGCTCACAAATGATCATTCAGGGAGCAGCATTGTTAAAAGGACGTGGCCTGGTCAGCAGTTTAAGGAAGTGTACGGACAGCAATGTGTAGATGTGGGCGTGGCATATGGGCGTGGCTTGTGGGTGTGGCTTGTTGGGGGCAGCAGTCTAGGAGCTGTGAGTACAAATCTGAAAATCCTGGCTACACCCCTGGTAACAGCTGAATGATCTGGATAATAATCGTGGACATTATGAGGTTACTATGTAGCAGCTGAATGATCTGGATAATAATCAGGAACATTATGAGGATACTATGTAACAGCTGAATGATCTGGATAATAATAGTGGACATTATGAGATTACTATGTAGCAGCTGAATGATCTGGATAATAATCAGGGACATTATGAGATTACTATGTAGCAGTTGAATGAGCTGGATTATAATCAGGGACATCATGAGGTTACTATGTAGCAGCTGAATGTGCTGGATTATAATCAGGGACATGATGAGGTTACTATGTAGCAGCTGAATGAGCTGGATTATAATCAGGGACATGATGAGGTTACTATGTAGCAGCTGAATGTGCTGGATTATAATCAGGGACATGATGAGGTTTCTATGTAGCAGGTGCATGCACTGGATAATAATCGTGGACATTATGAGGTTACTATGTAGCAGCTGAATGATCTGGATAATAATCAGGGACATTATGAGGTTACTATGTAACAGCTGAATGATCTGGATAATAATCAGGGACATTATGAGGTCACTATGTAGCAGCTGAATGATCTGGATAATAATCAGGGACATGATGAGTTTACTATGTAGCAGGTGCATGCACTGGATAATAATCAGGGACCTTATGATGTTACAATGTAGTAGATGAATGATCTGGATAATAATCAGGGACATTATGAGGTTACTATGTAGCAGCTGAATGATATGGATAATAATCAGGGACATTATGAGGTTACTATGTAGCAGCTGAATGATCTGGATAATAATCAGGGACATTATGAGGTTACTATGTAGCAGCTGAATGATATGGATAATAATCAGGGACATTATGAGGTTACTATGTAGCAGCTGAATGATCTGGATAATAATCAGGGGCATGATGAGGTTACTATGTAGCAGGTGCATGCACTGGATAATAATCAGGGACCTTATGAGGTTACAATGTAGTAGATGAATGGGATGGAGAATAATCAGGGTCATTATGAGTTTACTATGTAGCATTTGAGTGAGTTAGATAAAAATCAGGGAGATTATGAGGGTATTATGTAGAAGCTGAGAGAGCTGGATTATAATCAGGGACAATGTGAGGTTACTATGTAGCAGTTGAATGAGCTGGGTTATAATCAGGGACATTATGAGGTTCCTATGTAGCAACTGAACAGGTTCATAGGTGTGTACTAGGCTAATTGTCCTGGAGCCTTTACAAGCCTAGCTTAAATGGTTACCCTGGCATTGTGCCACCTGACCTTAGTTCCCAGTGCCTCTGTCAAGTAGAGCCACTGGAGTGATCCACGGGGTGATTTCTCATCCACTCAAGATTTCTCTTGAAGAGGGCCAGTGAGGTGCTCTGTTTGACTTGTATGAGATGTCAGTTCCATAGCATGGGCAGTCTCTGGGTTATGAATCTGTCCCTCCAGAACGTTCTGTTGATTGTGGTAATGAGGTTGAGGTCTCTGGAGTGTGTGGTGTGGAGGGATTTGGATTTCTTTAGATGTAGCATTTCTAACAGAGCTGGGTCGGACATGGCTTTGTAAGTCAAGCAGAGATCGCCTCTAAGTAGGCGACATGAGACAGAGAATAGTTGGAGTTTTTGAGTCTGTCCATGTAGGACAAGTGGTTAAGGCCTGGTATCCTCTTTGTGAGGTATATTTGCAGCCTCTCCAGTTGTTGAGGGTGTCTAGTGAGGTACATACCAAATGGGGCATTGTACTCGATGATTGGCCAAATGAGGGAAGAGTAGAGGGAGACAATGACCTCTTTCTTCCTAGATGCAAAACCCTTAGTAATGTGATGTGCCACATAGAAGGACTTTCTGACCACAGTGGCAATATGGTGGTCGAAAGAGAGGTTGCTGTCAACCTGTGTTCCAACCTCTTACAACACCTTCTGTGTTCAGTGGACTACCATCGATGTGGTAATTCATGGGAACTGGGTTTTTCACAAAGGGAATGATGACACATTTTTGGCATTGAGCTTAAGGCCATGGTTCTGACACCAGTCGTTGGTCTCAGTAAGGCCTTTATGTAGGATGTCAACATCACTTGGGGAATAAATAATAGCTCCCAACTTGCAATCGTCTGCAACCTTTATCAGCCAGAGTCTCTTTGTGTTGGCATGGTCTTCAGAGAAGTAGATACCAAGCAGGAGAGGACCCAGGACTGAACCCTGTGGGACTCCACTCGTGACTGGTTGGCAGTCTGACTTGGAGTCAGCTACTTTCACACTGTGGGTTCTATCTGTGAGCCAGTTTGCAGCCCACCTAGTGATATAGGGGTTGATGCCTAGCTTACTGAGTTTTTCTATGATTCCTGAGTGGAGAATGTTATCAAAGACCTTGGCCAGATCAAGGTAGGCTGTGTGAACCACCTTGCCTTCATCCACAGCTCTGGTGACTGACTCAAAGAAGTTGACCAAGTTGAGCAGGCATGATCTACACTTCACAAAACCAAAGTGTGTGGGATTCAGAGTCCAGTGAGGTGAGGCTGTGATTGAACAAGGCACACATGTGAGGTGCTAGTTCACTCTGTAGTTCATGTAGAACACAGCCAGGGATATTGTCAAGTCCCATAGAAGCTGTATTCTTGGCCTTGGACAGTGCTGTTTTAACCTGTGCAGCAGTAATACTGGGTGCCTGTCAATCTACTGTTAATGTGATAGGTCCTTTGGGTGGGGAGAGAAGGGTATAGTTGGCACTAAATCTGTCAGCCAGTATATTACAACCCAGATTAGCGTCCAAACCCTTCGCATCGGTGCTGTGTGTGGGCTGCTCGACTCGCCTCCTGTATACCATCTCTGTCGCCTCCTCCCTACATTCTTTGTCTAGGGCTACATCCCAGCTGACTCCTGAAGACTCCCCTGGATTTTGCCTGCACCCTAGCCAATGCCAAGGGCTTTTTCAACAAGAAGATCTCCCACAAAAAGAACCCAGTTATACCATCTGTGGCACTTCCCCCCTACATTCTTTGTCTAGGGCGTCATCCCAGCTAACTCCTGAAGACTCCTCTGGATTTTGCCTGCAACCTAGCCATCGCCAAGGGCTTTTTCAACAAGAAGATCTCCCACAAAAAGAACCCAGTTATACCATCTCTGGCACCTCCTCCCTACATTCTTTGTCTAGGGCTACATCCCAGCTAACTCCTGAAGACTCCCCTGGATTTTACCTGTGACCTAGCCATCGCTAAGGGTTTCTTCAACAAGAAGATATCCCACAAAAAGAACCCAGTGTATATTGTGTTACAATTTGCAACCTAGCCATACTCTTTTTTTCAGGCTCCCCGCATGTGCAACAGCAGCCTCCTGCAGCCTGCTTGCTACCAACCCCCTTCTTCCATTTTGTCTAGGCTTACCCTACCAAAACTCCTCCCTTCTGCTTTTCCCTCCTCTGCCACTATGTGGCAGCATCCTCCCAGTAAAAGAGCACATACACTTGCATACAAAACCACAACCTACTATTATAGTAGCTAGTTGTTACTTCTACCCCTTCCTTCATTCTAGTAGAAACTACACATAGAGTACCTACCCAATTTTACCTTGCTTTCAACGACACTCCACTTTTCCCATATACTACCAGCTCCATTTCTGATAGCTTTTTACTGTCTTCACTGTTACCTGGCTCTTGTTCCCTCCCATCTCCTCCTCCACTGCCCTTATCATACCTTACCATTTCTCCCATCCCCCTTGCCACTCCCCCAGAGCTTACTTGTAACTGGTACTGCTTGTGGCACCATATTCAAACCCCGATTAGCATCCAAACCCTTCGCATCGGTGCTGTGTGTGGGCTGCTCGGCTTGCCTCCTGGTAGGGCTGGAATTATGTTCCTATAACTTAAATTGTCTTTTTGTGTCAGTTATCTGTATTATATCTGTCTATAATAGGCACGGTTTTGTGTGGGAACCAAGGTTCATACTACTAGCCGATCCTCAGTTCCCGACAACAGATCTGGCTGCTTGTTTCTGCAATTGTTAAGTGTTTTCCTATTGTTTCAGAGTTTATACCAAGTGTTGTACCCATATTTGATTTGTTTAGAGATATAATTGATATATTGAGTAGAAACAGGGATAGGACTGTGTGGTCTGCAATAGTTAAACCATCCACAGTTCCTCAACGTTTGCTCTGGCAGATTTCTTTTCTCAATGTATTTCCCTGCAGCACATCTGTTATACTAACTGCAGCATTTCCTGTTATCAATGGTTTTACCTACTGCAAATCTGTTATACTAATTACAGCATCTCAGCTTAGAGGGGCTAGAATCAGCACTAGTCTATGCAAGCTGTGTGAAATTAATGTGCTGTAATGCGCGCAATGCATTATACCCAACTAAATAACTACATACCTCCCCGACCTAAATCTGTTGGCATTCCTCTTAGGAATTTATTTTATTTATTTTATTTTATTTGCAGTTGGTTTACCAGGATAGTCCATTGGGCCAAAATGAACCCATTTTCAATGGAGTCCTGGGGAGAAAAGCTCAAAAACAATCTAGGTTACAGTAGGTTATTAGTGATAATTATACAAAAATTAAGATTCACTTAAACAATTTCAAATAGTACAGGAAACATTAGGAGTAATACAGACTTGTGATGAAACTTACAGATGATACAGACTAACAAGAGGAGTATTGCAAACTAAATACTGAGAAGTCATTGTGTATTAGGAAGCATACACATTAAGGTGCAGCCTAGTGCATTTTTTGGAAATACCATAGGAATAATAATAATCAAGTATGAGTTGGGGGAAAATAATAAGGAAAATTGCTGGTGTAAACAGGAGAAAGGAGGAAGATGGACATTACCAGTGCTCGTTATGTGGGGTGGGAGCAGGAGCATTCCCACTGGGATACTAGATAAGAATGAAGAGAGTTTTTGAAGATGAAATGGTTACGGGTGGTGCGAATGGACGGTGGTAGGGAGTTCCAAAGGCATGCTAGGCCATAGGATAGACGATTTTTACCTGGGGGCGAGTTGGTTTGTAGACTTCTAGTAGATTTTGATTGTTGGACCTTAATACTCTATCAGGTAGGTGCATTTTAAAAGCAGTGGAAAGGGAGGGACAGAGGGAGGGGTTGAAAATGAGCTTGTGTGCAAGACTTAGTTGAGTGTAGGTTAGGTGATTGGGTAGTTCTAGCCATTTTAGTTTTTGGAGAGAGGAACAGTGGTGGGTGGAGGACTTGTGGCTGGTAGCAAATTTGGTGATTTTGTTGTAGCAAGAGGAAAGTTGTGTTTTTAGCGAGGACTGTAGATTACTTAGGAGTGGAGCTCCATAGAGAAGGGAGGGGATAAGAAAGGAAGTAGAAAGAGTGATTTTAGTGGCAGGTGTAAGGTAATGGTTTTATCCGTAGAGCATACCTAGTTTTTGATGTTTTGTTTTTTATATTTAGTTGTAGGTGGGAGTTGAATTTGAGCTGGCTATCAATTTGGACCCCAAGTAACTTGGTCTCTGACACAAGTTTCAGAGGTGAGATGTTTTGACTAGTAATAGGGAATGTGTTTATATCAAAAGAAGTGACTTTAGAGGGGGTAAATAACATTAATTTGGTTTTAGAGGCATTGAGTGCTAGGTGATTACTTTTCATCCATTGCTCAGTGGTTGAAAAGGCATCTTGAGTAAGCTTTAGGAGTGTGGGGATGGATGTGGCAGAGCAGATAATAGTTGAATCATCTGCATATCGGATGATGTTTGAGAATGGAATAGAGTTGCGGAAATCATTTAGAAATATATTAAAGAGAAGGAGACCCAGTATGGAGCCTTGGGGAACTCCGGTAAGGGTATTAAGAAATGAGGAGGTGGCCTTTTTCCATTTTACTGCTTGATATCTATTGGATAGGTAACTGGAGAACCAGTTTAAAGAGGAGGGATATAGGTTAAGTTTTGGGAGTTTAGTTAAAAGCAGGCTGTGTGAGATAGGCCTTAGAGAGGTCAAGTAGTAGGGTAGAAACAATTTGGCCAGAGTCGCGGCCTTTATTTACAGTTTCAAGGAAGGAGAGGAGGGCTGTCATAGTGCTATGATTTGGTCTGAATCCATGTTGTGTGGGAGTTAGTAGGTGATTAAGAGATGTGGTTGAACTTGGATACACTTTTCTAGGAGTTTGGAAATGGGAGACAGGATGGCAATGGGGCGGAAATTAGTAACATTGTTATTGGTGCTACCTTTATGTAAAGGTATGATAAAGGCGTTTTTCCAGATTTGGGGTACTATACATTCTTGGATAGAGTGGTTGATTAGAATGCTAATGGGGCAGGCAATTGCTTCAGCAGCTATGCTAAGAAAGTAAGAAGGGATGTTATCAGGAGCATTAGTGCATGGCTTCAGTTTCAGAAGGAGTTTCTTTATAGTAGAAGTGGGTATAGGTTTTAATGAGAATAGAGGGGAGTGGGAAGAGGGGCTTTTAAGGGGTGATGAAGATGTTGAGAAAGTCAGAGTAGGAGAAGAGGTGGAGGGTAGAGAGTTACTAGATGGTAATTAGGGAGTGGTAGCAGTGCAGGGTAGAGTGTTGGTAGGGGAGGGTGGTGGTGTGTTGGAGAATGTGGTGGTGTTAGAGAATGTTGAGGCTAATTTGGAAATAGATTCAATGAAAAAAAGAGTTAAATTGGGTAGCTAAGTCTAAATCAGGAGCATTAGGGTCTGGGATGGGGGTGTCTGGTTTGCCGGGGTTAAGGAGAGTAGAGATACCTTTCCAGAATTTCTGAGGGTTTGTTTTATTGTTGTTTTGGAGTATGGAGAAATAATTTTGTCGATCAGAGATGATGAGCTTTTTTACTTTATTTCAAAGTGTTTTGTATTCATTATGGACTAGGGGACTCCTGTTTTTCTGGTAATGTGCCCAGACTTTATCTCTGTGCCGCATGGTTGATAGTGTGTTTTTGGTAAGCCAAGGGGCAGTTTTAATTTTTATTCTGTTTGTCCTTAAGGGAGCACGGAAGTCTAGTAGCTTCAAGAATGTTGAGTTGAAGTGGGCAACTGCGTTATCTAGAGATAATTCCCCAGATTCATGAAGCTCGGCGCAAGGCCGGTGTAAGGCTTGCGCCGGCAGTGCAGTGTATAACTGGCGTAGCAGCGCCACATGCATAGTAATGAGTGTGCGCCGCAACCACAACCACGTGCAGAGGGCACGTGCGCGAGCCCAAGTAGGATGCACCCGTAGGCGTGGCCAAGCCGGCAGGCGAGGAGCAACCTAAAGTGCTGACTTTCACAGGCCGCCTGCAATAGTAACCGCAGCAACCAGTGTCCGTGGATAATGAAACGTACGCAGAGTATGCAACATAGTACCCGTCCACACAAAACGGAGAACCAAACATTAATCCACGAAGTCCAAATTGTACCTGTCCAAGGACCAAAGGATACGCGTAATACCGTGTCCATCACGCAATGCACTGTCAGCAGGTGTACCCAGTGAAGGTGTACTGCAGCATGTCAGCGCGCCGCACCTACACACGAGTAGCCCCATGGGCATGGTCACCAGCAGTTCCACAGTGGTAGTGCGAGTACACAGCTGGGCAGCCGTGTCGATATAACAACCAGAAAGAAACCAGATACCCTAAACACAGACAAACATGTGCATAGCAACATGTGCTAGACCCAGCAACGTACCCATTGCATACACATAGGATGGCGTATGCCGAAGCAGAATATCCAGAAGCAGAACCCATGCATGCAAATGTAATACACAACAGCCCCGTCATAGCATGTAACCCGCACCCATGTACGACCGTCCACCCAATCCAGCTAGCAGCCTTGCACAGCTGCACACCTACACACAGTGGGCATACCCCAAATGTAGTATGAAGTATTGTCCTAGGCAGTGCCACGCGTGCAAATATGTACCCCACATGTCAACATCCCACCTCAGGTACTGATATCCAAATGGCCGCATGTGAATGTGTCGGCAGAATGCGTACATCCTGCATGTGGTACGGACCTGTCAAAACCCCATAGGTGTTCACACGCCATGGTGTCCATAACTGCACACATCTGGACAAAGCAGTATGTGCATCCACTGTACCGATGATTAGCTATGCAGACATGTCAAACACAAGACATAGGGCGGAACATCCGCCCACCAAGCAGGACACCCCAGCAGGGTGCCACATGCACAGAAGGTGAAGGTGGGACATCACACGTAGATAATAGTGGTGCCGTATGGCCAAACACCCACGGCCAATGCAAAGGATTGAATAACACGTATATGCCAGATGAATGGGTATGTCATAGCATGGGAATAGCCTAAGCTATCCAACATAATAGCCATGCGTACCAGATACAAAATGCCAGTAACACGCAGTAGTAATGCAGGAAGGCATACACGACTGTGGGAATATCACAGGACATATGGCATGTGCCAAGTGTCGATGCAGGACACAAATGTCCAGGATGGGACCCCCTGCAAAGAGGAACACGTGCCAACCCCACCCCCCACTGACGTATCGGCAGTAGAAACACAACCCAAACACACACCAACACCACCGTCCATCCCACGATAGCAACGGAGGCCAGTCAAAGACCACCATGATGCGTGCACAAACAGGGACACGGGTAACCGTCGCTCCGACAACCCCCCACAGGCCACCGAATAATAGTATGGACATACACATGTAATGCTGCGAAAGATGTGTGGTAGTCCTCAGTATCACAGAGGTAGGTACACAGATACACTGTAACAAACCGTGACATATGTGCACTGTACACAGCATACCTGCAGGTAATACATAGTTCAATCATGTGCCACATAAATATCCACGTACGAATGAGGACAGGGGATAGACAAGTGTGAATGGGACAAACGCAGAACATGGCATATGTATGATAACCGGCACCACCCACAGCAATGTATGCCAATAGCAGAAGCTATTGTAGGTTGTCCAAACACACGTGTCTGTACACACGGAATACCATAGCAATAACCCACGCCCGGATGTGGGTAATGCTGGATATACCCATGGTAGACGTGGTGCGGTCCCGAGGCCGATGCCCAAGGGACCACACAGAGGCAACTGTGGGTAAATACAGCAGTACCCACACCCAGACGTGGGTCATTGCTAGTATGCCATATCATCTAGGGAAAGAAACTATATATTCCCAGACATATTCACAGACATATTCCCAGACATAATGGCACAGCATAATGCCTGTCCGCCTCCCATCCGCAGACATACAACACCCGCGGCGGTGCGGACGTACTGCGCGAGATGTCCGTTGCCAATGTCGACACTGTCTCGTTATGTGAAACAAAGTCAACATAGCGATTCAATACAAAACAGCAACAGAGAGCCTGATGTCCCCGTTGCTGTGCTGTTCAACCTGTTCCGCCATGTTAAATGTGTGTAGCAGAGCAGGACTTCCCCAAAGTAAGCAACGGACATGTCCGTGGCTCAGTTAAAGCTGTCACGCAATGTTAAACCCATGTAACATAGCGAGACAGGTTATAAATACCGAGGTATAGTAATGGAAATAGGTCCGGTCGACCAGACAGTGTGCAATTACTATAACATGATCTACAACGGGCACGCCGGCCAATCAGCGTGCACGGTTAGGAATAATGGGGAGGGGATATGGTATCATAGACATGGACAAACCGTGCCCATGTGACTCGTCTGACATTCGTACACGGTCAGGGCAGTTCCGTACACTAGGCGGACAAGACCAAACCCAAAGCACCACAGGAACACCCTGACAATCAAAGGCCTGTATGCATTGGGGCTATAAGCCCCCATGAACCGAATATCCCTGCGGTCACAACATATGCATCCTGGGCCATGAGCGGTAGGGAATAAGGAATGTGTAACGTAGTACCGCACTTTTCCCAGCAGGAGAATGGATGCCTGTGACGTACGTGAGTGCGGGGGGGGATATGTTAATGTAGCTAAGTACCATGGGTATGCATATAAATGAGACAGAACAGCTAACGTGTAGTGGTCACAGCAACCCGCAAACGCGAATGCAGTCCCGTTTGAATTACGACTATAGAACATATAAATGTGAACGTGTACGTAATGCGTCCGTGCCACAAAGACAGTTACATGTGAAAAGGTGAAAGTGTGTTCCGCACACATCCGTCAACCAGAACAGAGATATGTTACCGGAACAGTCACAACTAATACAGACCACGTAACCACACAGACCCAGTAAACATATGTAACCAGAATACGGATATGCATGTGCGCCTGCACGTAACCCACAATTAGGAAATGCAAGTGCGCCTGTGCATGTGTGATCCACTCACAGCAGGGAAAGTTAATGCTGTGTCCTCCACGTTAGTTATACATGTCTAAAAACTGTCAGCCTCTGAAAGTATGGAATTGGACAATGCCATGCAAAGTACCGGTACAAATAGTGAGAAACACATGCTACGTGAGAAGACAAACATAGAATGTGGATAGAATAATGTGTGTGTTAGTAGTAGGGATTGATGATGGTTATGCATCTGTAACCTGACCCACATGTCAGAAGGTGCCGCCGTACGAATTGTGTTATGTTGGCTCACACTTGTTGACCGGGCTAGGCTAGCTGGATATATGTCCAGTGTCAGCAGAGGCCCGTGGAGAAATGCTCCACACACAATAATAGCACAGCATACCAAAGTACTCGTATATGTAACCAAAAAAGAACAACAATAGAAAGTGTCCTGAAAGGACTGGTTACATACAGATCCCAGACGACAGAGAAATATATGGCCAGTGGAAGCACATCACAATTACGGGATCAGGTCCCTATAGAATCAAGAAGGTCTCACATGACATGCCAGCGAATTGCCAGATAGACACAGGTCTATGTAACACACAGCAAGATTAAGAGCCAACCAGCCGTACACTCTGCCAGAACCTGTACAGTGGAAAGGTATGGTATGGTAACAGATGTGTGTACACAGGTAATCCACAGACAGTAACAAAGCAAGGTATGAAACGAGGGGTCCACATGTATATATCTACACACAACAGTCTGACGGCCCGTATATATGACACATGGATATAGATATGCCAAGTAATACATAATATGGGTAGTCAAAGAGACATCCGCGAACAGGGAACATACAGCACCAGTCAAAACCACTGGCCAGATGGTGACAGTCCAACAAGTTCTACACTTTACATATGCAGACTGGTGTCCATTGTAGGACTCCAAAAATTGCTCCGTTCGCAACCCCTGCTGCGATTGATGCAAAAGAAGTGACAGCCGCGACTACGGCACAGCTAGACATATGCACCAACAGCGTGTTTAAGGTTGATGACACGTGTCCATGAAATGCAGGACATATGAACAGAAATCCCCAGAATGTCGAGGCCATAGAAGTGCGTCCACATCCCAGTACCGCACACATGAAGGATGTGTAATGTGTACCGTCAAGGGTTGCAGCCATGGGAACCTGGGTATGCAGAAACTGGCCTCGGTGTTGTTTGGCAGAGAATCCATTGGCCCGCCCCGTGGGAGGGATGTGGGTATAGCACATGCCTTAATCCCCACTAATGATGCAAAGCATCCACCGGATAATGCGGAAAGCAGGTGTGAAATGTGTACAGCCCTATATCAGTGTCCAGTAGGCGATTCCCATGGATGGACATGCGTACGACCAAGATGGCACCCATACCTGGAAACCTTGTGGAATTACACAGCTGCAGTAAGGCATAGCACAGGAAATACAGATAGGGACTACATTAGAAATTCCCCATACAAAGTCAGACCGTCGTGCGTACATAGCTCTCAATCTGCCATCACCAAAATGGGGATCACTCGCCGCCATAATGCAGAACAAATGGGTGACCTGTGGAACACATACTAATGGCTCACCAACAACTTCAACTAGGAAGGTCATAGGATGGTTAAACTATGCCGTTCCCACTTATAAAGAAGATCCTTTAATGAATTAATATGATTAATGTCAATTGACCATGGATTACACCTAAACCATTCCTAACACTGAATGTGTAACAGACCCTTCCAATGTGGAACTTTGAGGGAGTCCGGGGAGCATGACCCATCGAAGACCCCAAATGAGGTACGTCCCTCATAACCAGGTGCACTGGAGAGGTATGCTGGCGTAGCCATGAATACGGATGTTATGAGTGTCACTACCCATGCAATGGAAATAGCGATCCCTATCACCCACCGCACAGTCCTGAATGCTTAGGCAGCAATCAGCTAGGAAGGCACAGAAATATGTGAAACGTAACAAGGGCAATGGCCGAACATCAGGGTGTTTACACATAATGACAACAGGTCAGGGTATGCAGGAGCTACCTGTCCAGAATACATGTACTGAACCGGTGATCCTAGGCGGACAGGTGGGAAGAAAGACAGCAGGACAAATGTGCAAACATGCATATGTCCTACCCCGGTAACTGTGGATGACAACGTATGCCCCGCGAAGGTCAATGTGGAAGGTAAGCAGACACAAAGGTGACGTGTCCCCAGGGTGGCATGACGTGTCAACATAACAAATGTCAGGCCCCCATAGCCGTACGTGAGCCCCGCCACCGACGGGAAGCGCAAATATGACGCACACATATTGCACAGGAAAGAACAAGTAGTGTGGATAAGCAGATGTAGACCTGTGTGAGGAACACCACTGTCTGCGTGGGTGTGCCGTGCAAATACAAAGTAATGCCATGTGGTCTGTCATGCCGCCACACACTGTGTGTGTATTGTAGGCAGACAGTAGGCATGTTGTAGTAGTCACATACCCTGCAACTGCACAGATGTACGCAGACTGTGTAGAAGTCTGCCTCATATGTCCGCTGTGTTCCACGTAACAGTAGCAGTCCGGCGGCCACATATGTGACGACAGGACACAACGACAAACATGCGAGGAAGACACCACATCTGACGGAAATGCCATACGCATGCATAACATATCACTGTGCCCACTATCAATGTTTCTAAGAGAAACATGACATGACTGGCCCCGAGTGTCCCACTATCTCCAAGGCCGTGTCCAGATATACATCCCCTGAGGTGGAGTGCTATGAACAGACACAGATACATGTGTGGAAACACTAGTATCCACTCCAAAATGATGGGATGTGCTCATAGCCGGCCTTAGGCATAGGCCAACCCGGCGGCTGCCTAGGGCGCCGCACTAGCAGGGCCACCTTTCCAGTAGTTATGTCATGTAGGTACACCAGGATGGGGGCACCATGTGTTGTGGTGGTGGGCGCCATGGAGCCCTATCGCCTAGGGCAGCGGTTGACCTAAGGCCGCTCCCGTGCTGTCGTAGGAGGGGTTGTACGGTCCGCAGGTATGTGCTGAAGTGCACATGAAACAGCGGTCTACAAGGATTACCCATAGTGGCGACACCTGCACAGACTGTTATAGTGGGATATACACACGACCATGCACACAGCTCAGATAGACATACACACACCATAAACAGGCAATGATACACAAGGTTTATGGCGTGTACGGGTACAGTGACAGTACAGCAAGGATAGCTGTCTGCAAAGATATACAGCAGATGTCTCTAGGGCGTGCCGGAATACGGACGTTGCATGGACAATGAGTGGATATGCATCGTACCACAGTTCTATGTGTCACCCGTGCAAATATGCGATACATGGGACAGACAGCTGTCCATGCAAGAGCAGCGCTATGGGCATAACATATGTATGTATATATACATCGAGAGAGATACAGACGGACACATGTGACAAGGCCGGGAGTGGAACGTACACAGCACTATCCCACCACATCACAGCAGGGCGCACGTGGAGAACACGCTACGGAGGTCGTCAACCACAGCAGGCACACAGGCAGTCCACTAGCCGCGTCTCAACATCCACAAACACAGAGATGTTGGCAGGATAAAAGTGTTCTGCAGAACCTCGAAAGCCATAACCTATAAACCCATGCGGCTGGGAGCATAGACACACACACACAGCTGGCAGGCATGGGGATTGACCTTACCCCCACCTACCCAACCGCACGACAGTATGACACAGGTATGGAATGCGCTACGTGGACCACTGAACACAGCACCGTCAGAGGCATACGTCTAGGTGGGTGACAACATCCGTAAAGGAATAGACGCCGATAGCCAAGGTATGTGTTGCGAAGCGTCTAAAAGCATAACTATCTCCAGAGGCAGCTGGAAACACACACACACACACACACACACACACACACACACACACACACACACACACACACACACACCACAAACACACACGGGGAAAGGCCGGGAGTTGAACCTACGCCTACCTACATGAACACACTACAGCAGGATGCATTTACAGAATGCGCTACCGAGATTACTGAGCACAGCGCTGTCAGAGGCATACTTCTAGGTGGGTGACATCATCCGTAAAGGAATAGACGCCGATAGCCAAGGTATGTGTTGCGAAGTGTCTAAAAGAACTACCCTCTCCAGGAGCAGCTGGAAACACACACACACACACACACACAGGGAAGGGCCTGAAGTTGAACCTACGCCTACCTACATGAACACACTACAGCATGATGCATTTACAGAACGCGCTACCGAGATTACTGAGCACAGCACTGTCAGGAGGCATACTCCTAGGTGGGTGATATCATCTGCAGAGGCAAGGCAGCCGATAGGGAATGAAGACAGAGTGCGCAGTCACACAGCATGTTACTATCCCAAGGTGGGTGTACAGTAACACGGTAGTGCTGCACTTGGGAATACCAACTACGGAGCACAGCATCACGACATGGATACGGGATGCACCACAGACAGTATACCCTAAGAGAGGGCAACCGGCGTGCATGATGTAGGCAGCCATTGTGGCATATCAACCACATACGACTCACCTGGACGACCACCATGGCTATGCAGGATGTCATTGGCCATGGCTACATGCCTAGTAGCAGACGTCAGTGCCGACTGTACTGTGTTCCCACGAATGGCATACTGGGCATGCCCTCACACCTAGCGGTCGCGAAGGGGAAACATACATGCAAACGGGGTATAACCACAGACGTGCGCGGTGTGCACTGTACTGTGTGTCCATCTACACAGCTGCTTACTGGGCATGCTCACACACTTAGCATTTGCAGAGTGCAGACATGCATACACATGGGGTGGAATCATGGAAGGGCAGAGTGTGGACCGTCGTGTGTCCACCTACACAACAGCAACCCGGGCATGCTCACACACGTGGCGGTTGCAAAGGGGGAACATACTTGCACACGGGGTATCTTCACAGACGGGCGCGGTGTGCACTGTACTGTGTGTCCATCTACACAGCCACTTACTGGGCATGCTCACACACTTAGCAGAGTGCAGACATGCATACACATGGGGTGGAATCATGGAAGGGCAGAGTGTGGACCGTCATGTGTGTCCACCTACACAACAGCAACCCGGGCATGCTCACACACTTAGTATGTGCTACGCGCCGTCCGGCATGCAGACGGAGTGTACACACCACAAGTCACGGCAAAGGTAAGCCCGTCCACATGCACAGGGTGGACACACATGCAGTTACACGTACACACACAGATGACATCACAGGCGTCACGGGTGCAGGCCGAACATGTACACTGCAGTGAACACTGTAGCTGCCATGCCAGCACCATGTCATCGGTGCAGCAGTATGCCTCACGGTCCAGCAACAGCATGTGACATATGTCCACAGGTCTATATGGCGGTGTACACCCGTCATGCAGAGTACACATGTACTATCAATGATCCCACAGGTGTGATGTAGTCCGCCCATATCGGTATACATAGACAGGCATGCTCCACACATACCACGGGCCTGACACAGATATGACACATGACTGCTGCTGTACCACAGTGAAACAACGTCCTGATATGTCATATAAGTGATTGTCTGGCTGTGTGCATGGACTGCACACAGGACACATACGAAGCCTGTGATGTACCACATGCATAACAGTGGCATACGCGGTAATACACACACGAATGGAAGGTGGACACATGTCTGTGGTATGCTCCCCCTACAGGGTGTAGCGGTGTTGACTGGGACACATACCCTTGTACGGTTTGCCTGTGACAGCTGTGATACCATACCACAGTCCATGTTCCATGTATGTCGACACACATGTCACAACGTAGCAATGCATACACACATGGCAACAGGGGATACATGTGACACGTGTACCGTGCATGGTGCAGCCATGCATGTGTGGTGTCCGATGTCCATAACACAGTTGCAACCCCCTACCACATGCATACCCATCATGGGGGCCATCATATGGTGGCATAGTAACAGCACGCATGGTGGTATGTGTGTACATCATGTGTTTAAACACCTGTCCACATGCATGTATGCAGGTGGTGGTCACAGGTGTGTCACACCATCCTACCCTGCCATGTGCATACGGTCTGCTATGTCACCGTTACATGACAGTGCTGCCATAATGCATACCCATCGGTCAGGTGTCATTGACCGTATGTCACATGGCTACTGTAACACCTACCACCTCCCAGGTGCATATATCGGCACATCTGCCGGATACAGTGTTGGTACGCATAATGCACTACATACCGCTGCATGCCTGCACATGTCTCATATGGCGGGTGTGGCATTCCCAGCACCGACATGTGTGCAGGAATGTGTGCCCATGAATGCCACATATCGGGGGGACTATGTTCCACGTGCCACACATCACCGTACACCATGGTAGAGATCTGTACATACCTCAGTGTGGGGTGCATGGATGTGGATGGTGTAGACATGTGTGGTCACCACCATGTGAGTGTTTCAACATGTCTGTATGTCTGCTGCCTGGTGTGAGGGTGTATGCAGATATAGTGTTGTGAACGGACAATAACCACACAGGGTGACCATCCCGTACTGGTGCTGCATTGTACGACCCTGTCAATGCCATAGTTGTGAGCCATACTGGCCACCTATGCAAGTCCGCCCCCTGTGACATGGCGTGTGGGTGCATTGTATTGTGAGGGTGCTGACCACACAGGCAGGTGTCCCCATCTGCACACAATGGGGTGTGCGCCATAGTGGTGTACACCCCACGATTGCGGACATATTCCTGTACCGGTACAGCGTCCTACTGCTGCACAGTGTACACCACAGCTGACAGGTGACACCTGAGGTCAGTCTCCAGCACGCTGTGTACGACACCTGCAGAATGTCACCATACCTGTACTGTGTCATGCCATGTATGTGATGTCTCTGTCCACCGTAGCCTGTGGCACCAACCACAGGCATCAGGTGCAGTATATGTGTGGACATGTGTGTCATGTACTGTGTAAACAACGTTACACTATGTCTGGCTCCATGCTCCGCAGGTTTTCACTTAGAACTTCTCTACTTGCAATCTAAACTGTCTGTTCTCTATCACAAAAGCTCAGCACCTGCTCCCAAAGTATTCATATATAGGTAAAGTACATGTATACTAGATGGAGTACTACACTAGCCTAGAATCCCCTTGAGTACCCACTTCCCTATTGGTCCCTTCTGACCCAGTTACACAGCAAACGCATTCACGTTCTCTGGCATGTCGAAGAGTCAATTGCTAGCGACCTCTCCTGTTCAGCTGGTGAATCTGGGCATCCTGAGGCAATGTTACAAGTGCCTTATGGACACGGACAACCCGCACCTCCCCCACAAAACAAAATACATGTGAGAGATGCAACTATATAGCCAAACAGGAGGCTGAGATCTCTCAACCCACGACTGGCAAGACCAGATGGGAAGAGAAGGACACCATGCACACCACAAACCCAGTGTCACATGGAACTATCACAACTGCAAAACAAACACATAAACACACAAAGACATACTCGGAGGCACTGTTAAAACATGTACCGAACCTACTGAGGCCTCCAAAGCAGACACCCAACCAACTGCCTCCATAAGACATAGGACATGCAACACATAGTTCTCAACGTCAGTGTGCTAAACAGTCACAGCCCTTAAGGCCACACACAATGCCAGACACACTTGTAATAGGTGACGCCATAGTCAGACACACCGACGTCCCACCCACCAGACTGAACAAGGGAATGATCACAGTAGGCTGCCTGTCGGGTGCTGTAATCCACCACATAACACAAGCACTCAGGTCACTCCACAGCATGTACAAGTATGACGCGGTCATTGTCCATGCTGGTGTCAATGACCGGAGACATACCTCCCTGGGATACATGAAAGGAGACATAGAGGGGCTCTCAGATTGTGTAGCCCAGGCCAGCATGACCCTGACCCTGAGCAGTATCCCACCCTCATCAAGAATGATGCCACAATACAGAGTCCAAATGATCAGCTGTGATAATTGGCCTAATTACCGTTGTCAGTCTGAGGGGGTCCAATGTCCTCTTGCCTGGGATGACATGCTTGACACGCCACGCTCCTTCTCAAGGGACGGCTTGCACCTGTCGCCCCTGGGCTTCCTGAGTTTGGCAAAGGCTCCTGCCACCCCCATAGTGCCCACTGCAGGCAAGGCTCAAATGATAAACCTACCACCCTAGACTACAAACCTGGGAAGAACTAAGGGTAATACTGCTCAATGCCAGTAGTCTATGCCCAAGCTGCACACCCTCAAAAGCCCTCCACAGTATGGAGAACATCGATGTCAGTGCTGTGACTGAAACTTGGTTCAAGGCTCCTGAGAGCACCCCAGCACTATCAGGTCATACCTCATATCACGCGTTCAGGACCCAAATCCGGACCGAACCACAGAAGGAGGGGGAGTCTCCATTTGCATGAAGGATACCCACACCTCCAGGTTTGCGGAAATGCACGTAGCAGCGGAGACCATCCAGGTGCAATTAACCATGGGTAGGACTGCCCTACAGTTTGTAGCATGCTACAGACCACCCTCCCAAACCCAGGATACCCACACAGCCTTCCTGAAGACACTGGGGAGTATGAATGCTCTCCAAACACCATCATATTGGGTGACATCAACTACCCATACATAGACCGGGAACATTACCCAGGACCCAACACCCTAGGCCAAAGGTTCCAGGTGTTCATACACCCGAATGCTGTGGAACAACTACGCACCATACCCACAAGTGGAGGAACTATACTAGTCCTGATCATCACACATGGGGACGACATGCTCCACACAGGATGTACATCCCTCAACGGTGAGGTCAGACCATATAGTGATCTCACTGGAGATCCGCATCCCGCCCCCAACACCGGCAAGGGAGACCACAGTGAAGACCTCTCCACAGCGAACCCCACACGTCATACGACTGGAGTGGTACCCTACAAGGCCTCCGTGCCAGTGGAAAACACAGGCCACGCTGCTGAAACCCTTACAAATGCCTTCTACGAGCACACCCAGGAATGTCTGGATCAAGCAATCCCTAATAACATCAGGACCTTGTCCACCAAAGGAAGGCACACGGTCTGGTGGACCCCAGCCATAAACAAACCGTACAACAAGAGGAGAAAGCTACTACATGACAGAGCAATATCACTACCAGGGAAGGCATCACTGATCAATACTGGCAGTAAAATACGATCACTCATACAATCATCCAAGGCCGCCTGTGGGAGAGGACTCACAAAGGACACATAAGACAACCATAAGGCCTTCCTTAGCTTTGGTAGGAACATGGATGGAAGCTCATAGTTATGCTCGGAATTAGTCCAGAATGGTACAATGATCACTGAACCCACAGACATTGCCAACATACTGGCAGACAGGTTCCGTGCATATATCTACCCTCATATATCTACCCTCCCCCCCCCAAGAGGGGAGGTATCTATCCCACCAGAGTCTAGCCTCCCAAACATCTTGAATGCCCAGGTGAGAGCTGCTCTCTCTAAAGCGGAAAACACAGCATCAATGGGACTGGACGGTGTCCCCGGCTGTGTGCTACCCAACCTCAATGAGGACCTCAACCCGCACATAAGGCTGCTGTTTAATCTTAGCCTTACTACAGGTTACGTACCCGATGGATGGCATATGGCAACTGTGGTCCCACTCCACCAAGGCAGTGCTCCTACGGACTCTGGACATCACCGCCCTATAAGCTTGACGAGCCTTGTCTGCAAAGCTATGGAGGGGACCATAATGGAACCCATAAATGAAGACATTGGTGACCGACAAATACTGGAACATACCCACGTCGGCTTAGTCAAGGGCAGATCCTGCCTCCTGAACCTGGTCGACCTGTTCGGAAGAGTCACTGAGGCCATTGATGGGGGTAAGTCAGTTTGCACAGACTACTGGGACCTGGCAACAGCGTTCGAACCAAACCCCACGCGGGCATCATAGAAAAGCTCACCAGCATAGATGTAGAGCCATATGTCACACGATGGGTTGCCAACTGGATCAAGGACAGAACCCACAGGGTTAGTGTTCCTGGTGCCATGTCAGACTCCAAGCTGGTCCCGAGCGGTGGCCCACAAGGCTCAGTCCTGGGCCCCCTCTTGTTCGGCATTCATCTTTCCGACGTGCATGCAAACATAGGGGGATTGTGGCAGACAAGGTATGCAGATGACTGCAAACCGGCCACCATAATCGACACCCCATCAGACACAGACATCCACTTGAGGTCTCATAGAAATGGATAACTGGTGCCAGAGCCATGGCCCAAAGCTACATGCCAGGGAAGGTATAGACCTACCCTTTGGGAAAGACAAGGTAACCCCGAATTACCACATAGGTGGTAATCCATTAAACACGGTTGGCGTGATCAGGGACCTGGGGACCCAACTTGTCGGTAACCTCTCGACACTCACATTGCCAATGTGGTTAGGAAGACATTCCACATTGCCCACCTGGTCATGAAGGGATTCACATCCAGATCAGGGGAGGTCATTGTACCCCTGTACTCTTCACTCATTAGACCAATGATTGGGTATAACGCCCCATTCGGAATGTACCTAACCCGACACCTGCAGCAGTTGGAAGGACCCCAAACATTCCCCAACACAAGAATAAAGGCGCTGAAACATATGTCACATGCTGCCCGACTGAGGGAACTCCGGCTCTATACTTTCTTATACCGTCTGCTCCGAGGTGATCTGTGCCTGACATACAAGGCCATGTCCAACCCGGGTTTCATGGACATGCTCCACCTCATAGGATCCAAACAACCAGAGGCACGAGAGCAACACACACAAACCTCAACACGGATATAAATAGGACGTGCTGGAGGAACAGGTTCATCGCCCAGAGACTCCCTACACCATGGAACAGATTCCCAGCCCTTGTGAGGCAGAGCCCCTCACTGAATCTGTCCAGGAGTAATCCTGACATGTGGATGGGGGATCGTAGGTATGCCCCAGGAATCATCTCTGCGTCACTGCTGGACAGAGGGACAGCAGACCAATGGGTATAGTATCCTCATCCTAAGGGGTGGTGAAAGCCACACACACTCTGACTAGGCTTATGCATGCCATAGGGCACATAGCCTAGTATGTACCTATGCACCTATGTACCTATGTAGGTGTCCAGGCAGGTTGCGGGTACATGTGGTATGCTGATATTGCCAGATGTGCCTGTGGGTAACCCACAGCTACACGTGGGGGACTGATAACAGTGCTCCCAGTAGGCACATGCGAGTACACCATATGAGGCATACAGGTTAACAGAACCAACATGGTGCTACACATGTAACCGTCACACATACCGTGAACACAGCTCAATGCATGCTGCACCTGCACTACATGGTATGTCTGCTGCATGGTGACAGTACACAACCCACGTCACATACGCACCTGTCAGTTGTCATACACAACCACTGCAACATACACATCACACGCTATGCATACACAGGTATCACATACACCTCTCACTACCTTGTCCACCCTGTGCATCAGAATATATTTGCATAACCCTGCACAGATGGTGTGGATGACAGTGATGCGGCAGAGGCTTCATCATATGCACAGGGTGATATGTCTGCCAGGGGCATAGGCTGTACCAATGGATGACATCATGTGTGTGTGTAAGGGCCGATGCATTTACTGGCCATGACTGTGCAGAATGCATGTGGATGTGGTGGAGCCCTACAGTCGTGTCTGCCATGTGTGGGTATGTGGGTACACAGTTCAGCCATACGTGATGCCTACACGGGGTATACTTGGCAGCCCCAGACTGTACAGTGCAGGTTGTACGGCTCACTGTGTCCGTCTGCGGCCACGTGACCCGTGCCTGCCTGGGGTTGCACGGGCACTACCGGGTGGAGGTATGGAGTGGCCACTCTCCAATGACACATGTCCGCTGGAACCGTGTCCACGCTGGGACCGGCCAGGGCCACGTCCACGTGGCCTGCTGTGTCCTGGTGTGGTCGGTGTAGCACCAGCTGCACTGCTACTGCTACCGGCTCTGTGTGAGTGGGCATGAGAGGTGGCACGCACACATCGACCTACTCTAGGTGGTGTTGCTGGCCTACGACCACGTGACCTACGCCTCACCCCTACCAGGTGTTCCAGCACAGACAGCTCACGCTCGTGGATTGACATGCCTCGGTCGAGGATTCCAACCATCTCACCTAATCGCCTATCCAGTACATTAGCAATCTGCTGTTGAGCATTCGCCAATGACTGGATGTTGTTATTTAGGGAATGGATTGCGGCCCTCTGCAGCCTCTGCCCTTCTTGGTTCTGCTGTTCAGCACGTGCCTGTGCCGCCATTACAGTCTGGAACATGCGTCTGGTGATACCAGGTGCTGTGCCCTGTACAGCAGGTGCATGTCTGCCAGAGGTCCTCCTACGAGCAGCACCAGCCACATGCCTGTGTGGCACATCACCAGTCATTACACTGGCAACATGGTGTGTACGCGCACCTTCTGTAGCCACCACACATTCCTGCTCAATGCCAGCAGACGCTGACTGTCCTTCCTCTATGGGCAACGGTGATGTGGTATGTGTTGGCATCAGAACCGTGTGCGGGGATGAGGGGGACATAGGTGGGATGGTAACCAATGGCACAGCTTCTGCCCCTGACAACCCTGCCTGTACCTCATGCATATGGTCATCACCGCTAGTATCTGTGGGGATACTAGCATCAGATGGACCGCAGGAGGGGAACGCACCCTAACCACCTGTGAATACCAAGACATACTGTAAGGTACATTACACACACGCAGACACACACACACACGCAGACACACACGCAGACACACACGCAGACACACACGCACGCAGACACACACGCAGACACACACGCAGACACACACACACATACGCAGACACACACACACATACGCAGACACACACACACATACGCAGACACATCATGCATGTGATATTGCAGATGGCAGGCAGCATTCCCACACCACAGCACAGAGAATGCAGGCCAGACATTAATAGTGTTAGTATGCATACTGCCCTGGGGTGCACACTACATCAAGCAGGTGTCATATCAGTAGGCATGCAGTACACACATTCATGGTAGTTTGCATGCGTCACCATGATACACCATGTGGCCACAGACAGGTTAACAGTACACATGGCTGGCGTCACCTTGACATGTACTCCGCCGACATGTGCAATAACATGTGGACATGTGACTTTGGTGTCCCACCACAATCAACGCATCATACTGGGCTTCACAGTGCAGTGTTATGTGTACAGGCTACGGATAGAATGCATGTGTAACAAAGATGTCTGTGCAGGTGTGGCTGGTGTGTGCCATGTACATAGCTATACAGTGGGGAGTACAGGCACTGTGCCACTACATGGCAACAGGACACAGGTATGTTGCTGTGTGATGCATAACATGGACGCATTGCATTGCCATGTCTGCAACACAGTCATGCTGTTCCACAGCACGTGTATGGTAGACATCGGTGGCACCTCCGGTGGCTGCAGACAGGCATTCCGGTTGTCTGGTGTACCACATCAAATGTACAGGAGGTCCACTATGGCTATGATCGCACTATGTGTGGACAATGTGCAATGGTGTCTATCC
Organism: Protopterus annectens; assembly: GCF_019279795.1. Taxonomy (NCBI): domain Eukaryota; kingdom Metazoa; phylum Chordata; order Ceratodontiformes; family Protopteridae; genus Protopterus; species Protopterus annectens. Next base: position 1,191,196,254 of record NC_056737.1, read on the forward strand.
ACTTCAGACGTACTGTGTGGCAACATGCCTGTGGCTATCACCCATGGCCATGTTTGACTGGGTCTTGGACAATTGTGTGTGATGGTCATCGTGTACACATCCCTGTGGTGGCCCATGTGACATACACCCATACAAGTCGGAGGTGTCACAATCCAGAGGGCTATGCAGACAACAGTGTGGATGTTTGCTATGTCGGGCGTAGGTCATGTGATGGTGTGACAATATTGCGGACAGAACACCACGGGCGTGGGACATGTCGTGTGCCATGTCACAACGTGTGCACACAATGCAGGGGCATATGTCACATTGGTAACACCTGTGTGTTGCCCAGATCACAGCTCACTATGTGGTACTGTGTGCATACCACAAATGATGTTCCAATGCATACTACATATGCGTCCATTGTAGAACACCTCCACCATTGTATGCATAGCTGACTGCACATATCACACTGACAGGTACTGTGGTTTCATGCCGGTGTATAATAACGGTTGTATCTACTGCACATGGGTGGCATGTGTGTGTCTGTTGGTGCGACCTGTATGCCGTGACTGGAGCAGAACCCAGGTGTGCATGTTATACCTGGCCACATGGCAAATAACTCTACACTGTAACATGCCTGTTACTAACTACAGTCTCACCTGCGACAGACCCATGGCTGTGCGACACACCAGAGGTACCTGTATAGGGGCGACACAACAGTATAAACATCATCTATGACTGTAGCCACAGTAAGCACTGTGCATGTCACATCATGTACCTGTGTGATAGCATGTGGTATGCACACGTCTGCAAACACAACGTAGCATACTGCAGTATGCGGCTTGTGTGCCCATATACCTGGCATGTGTTGGTACATTACGTGGTGTACAGTGACACCCACACCTACAGAAGATATCATACACATATGCAAGACTGACTTACCAGGCAGCTCCAGGCTCATTGGTTGGGAGACACCCACCTCCACGATGGCAGCTAGTGTTTCTGCATGCTGTTCCCTGGGTGTCACCAGACTGGCCAGGAGCCCCTCCATGTGTGTGAGTGGGGGCTGGGTTGGTGGCCCACCACCTGTTCCACCTCGTTCTCTGGCAATTGTGGTGGCATGCTGTTTCGCATGCTGTATTAGGTCCGTGCAGTGTCGGCGTATCGGTTGTTGCCAACCACGTCATTCACCCTCCTGCGCATATCCTGCCACAGGTCATCCCGCTGCTGCGCTTGCTGTGGAACATGGCTGAATAGCAGGTCATAGTTGTCATGGAGCAACGGTATGATTACGTCATCCTCCTGGCGGCTGAAGGCTGGCAGCCGTGAACGAGGCATTATCTGTAAGACATAATAATGGCGACAGGTCACATTTACACTGATGTACTGGCATACCGCTGGACATACATTGCTATGACATGTACGACATCTGCACAGTAATCTCTGCGATGCATCATGACACTGACAGCTGACGTGTTGCTGTCACACCGGTCACACCGTTATGCAGCGGATATCGTATCATATCTGTGTGTCAACTCATCACACTGTACACACCCCATGTAGATGGTAAACTGCTGTGGACAGGTGTACCTGCCTGCACCTGTGTTCATACCAGTTGGCACGTGTCCCGGTGTGCGCACAGTTCTACTGTTCACCTGGATGCTGTGTATATGTCGCTAGGCATCACAGACACAGCCATTATGGACGTCAGTGGTGGCACTGCACACATTCACGTGGACACCTGTACATGCATGTGTTTTGCCATGTACATCTACACAGCACTGTACGGGTGTTGGACAACCTGCCACGGCTCGCCTGTATTGCACATGTGATACACATGGGACAATGTGTAATCATATGACATTAGCAGGGATGGTCATACATAGCATGTGTGCGTGCACGTTGTACACGCCAACACACAGCACCTGTGACACCACAAGGTGCATCACTGCCACATTACTGCTCTGGACAGTTGATAATGCAAGTGCCATTTGGCCATCGCACCATGTATGACTGTGATGGCATGTGCAGCCTTGCTGGACAGGGCTGCATGGTATGGCAGGGTATGTCACATACATGGCACAGGGATGTGTCCCACCTGGGGTATACTGGTATTGGGAGGGTGGCTGTCCCATTCCATATGTCATTGCTATGGGTATATGGACATTACGCATGTCTATCATCATGGTGTGGACAATGGCCTTCTGCAAGGTAGGCAGCATGCTGCTTGGTGGGGGTGTGTATGGTGCATGCTGGTATCGCACATCCATGCATACACATTACCCCTGACAGGTGCTATGTGCTGTGATATTGTTCAACACAGTACTGTATGTGCCCGTACGATGATATCCCGTGCACATGGATGGTACCCTGGCCTGACATGGGTAGCACATGTGTCTACATCCAGTGCCTGCTGCCACTGCCATGTCGGCGGGTGCACCGCACAGCACTATCCCTCCCACAGGGACTGTAGTGTTGGGCACAGCATAGGTATCCATTTATGGGGACAGGGATGTTCACATAGTGGGGGCACTGCTGGTATCATCCATCAGACCATACACGTATGACGCACACCTCACACACCCAGCCCATTCAGTATGTTGTCTGCAACACTGACACAGCTATACCACTAGGCCAGGGACATTCCCAGCCGTACATACACAGATGCATGAACATCTGTCTGTGGCATGGGCTACAATGACGGTGGGGTTCAACACATACCGTGTTTGACTGTGGCTGGCGCAGATGTTCTGTGCACATGTCTACACAGTAACCCTGTTCTACTGTAGCCAGCAGTGATGTGCTGTGCACATGTCAATGCTGCACATTGTGTTGGTGTCTGTCAACAGGCCAGTGGTGGAACACGCAAGGGTATTAGTGCTCAAATATGTATGCCACCCTGTACAGCTGTACTGCTAACATCTCAGGTGCTAATGTGTCATGGACATGCACACCTTACCCGGACAGGTGGTAGTGGGTTGCCACCCGTACCCATCACCTCTTGTGGGTTGCTATTATCCAACACCCTATTTGTATTGTATGTTCAGGCTATGCACCTGTGTGGGACATGTGGGCATGCAGTGCGCTACTGCATACCTTTGCACCCATTGCACAACATGTCACACAGGTACACTGGCAGCCATATACTTCACAGCTTGATGACGGTACGACAGGTGTTGTACACACGTAACACATATCCTGTGGGACATGGTCGTATGTACAGGCATGTCCGACAGTCACGTACCACTGCTACCCCTATATGACGGATATGCAGTACATGTGGCAGTACAGCAACTGTCACATGTACTCGTGCAATGCCCCCCTACCAACATGGAGCGGTACTGCCTGTGGGGGATGTGCGTCTGCATCCATGCTGTGCCCATAGCTGACAGTTGTACATCAATACGTGCAACATACCTGATTTGGTGTTCTAACGGGTGCATGTTCAACATGGCTCCGCATTGTTTGGGTCTGTCACACAGTCATTGTTGTACACGGTTTACATGCCAGCCATGGCTTACTATATGTGATTCAATGTAATTCATTGGGATACCATGATTATACATTAGAGCGGCGTATTCCAGCCATCCCATAGCCTTCCTAGATGACACTGTTAGCCGGCCAGTAGTAGGTGTTCTGCCATCTGCACATTAGTCACACAGTACGATGGCGGCTGATACCCATTCTGGGGACAGGGTGCTGACAGCTGTGGATGGGTGTGATGCTGTCGACAACCATGACTGCACCTGATGGTCACATCTGGATGGTAACATTCACAACACACACCTACCTTCACGTAGTAACACATCATCTACAACAATGGACATTCCTGCCAGAACAATGTATGCAGTATGTCTGTATGACCACTGTAGGCACCACTGGTGGCCCCCAGCATGGCAGCCAACAGCACCAGTGTATATCCTGCAGACCCATGGGTTACACCATTCACAACACACCTGTCACGGATGAACCTGTTGTGGATCACAGTGCAGTTCCACACATCATGTTACACTAGGCATCATGCACTGATATTTTGCGGATGTGTGAACAGCTCTGCAACTCAACATATGCACACATGACACATCACCTGGTACAATATATCTCTCATACGACGTGTTATTGTGACCGCCCTGTGATGGCATTACACAGGCTACGTGTACTGGCACATGCGATGGCTCACCGGTGTCATTACCCTCTGGGTGTGTGTCTAGCCAAGTGTACAGTAGGCAGTGGTCTGAACACAGGGACACTGTACATTGACCTACTGTGTCACTGCAACTGTTGCCTATGCTCATACTGTTATTGTACAGGCATGTGGTATCTGACCACTATGACAGTCCTGGTCGACCACACTGCTGTGGCACTCATGACCTGCAGCCATCTGCCTGGGGTGCGGAGCACACATGTACATCTTCACATGCTATACCGCCTCTGTGGCGGTGTCACATAACTGTCTCCGGCAGGGCTGTAACAGGCAGGCATGGCATGGGGTCATGTGGGACAATGCTTGCATCTTCCACTGTGCTGCACACAAGCAAGGCACACACACTATTGCACCACTCACATTTCTCTGCAGTGACTGGAACCTGCCTCCATGCTCTGCACAGCACGCCTGCGAGCACGGATTGTAAACGGATCGTACCTCCCAGGCACATACCTGGACTGCAACACCCACAGGTGAGGGGATCACACATCACACAGTGTTTTGCACACATCCTGAATAGTTGCCTAACACAATGCATCATAGGTGCTCAATGTGCGGATACCCGTGTTTGTGACCGCTAGACACATTGTAACACACGACTGAGTTGACATTGTACACCACAGGTTACATGCCATCTGTGTTGTTATACTGTACATTGGGCCTCAGACAGCTGATACTGCCATGTGCTGACAGCAACCCACACTTCCCTAGAATAGACACCCATGTACCTACACATGCTTGAGGCATGCACTCCGCCCAGCTGGCTGACATTACACAACACATACCATACCTACACTACCCTCAGCATGCAGAATACCTCCATGTGTCTGGTGTGTTGCACCTGGGGTTATCCCCCCTTTGGTGGATGAACACATATGCTTCACGGCCCTGCTAGCCACACCCTGGAAACACACCCATCGCAGCATACACGGAACATGTGTACTACAACCAGTACTACTGACGTCTGCTGACAGCAGTTGTTAACAGCATGACACCCCGGCAGATGGACAGTGTACATACATATGCTGACACATACCACAGTGCGCTTCCGTAGCATGTACACAATTGTAGAGACCATGCTATTCCACACAGAGACATGGCGGTACTGACCTGTTCACAGACGCCACGGTGGTGGTCATGTTCCATGCACATATGATGTACGAGCACATGTGCAGGCTGTTGCACGGTGGTGTATATTCACATGTGTGGGGTGCATCACTTGTCAGCCATGGTGGGTCCCCGAGGTCCATCACATGCTCCAAGGCTAGCTACCTACACATGACTGCCGCACATTGCGGTGTGGGGCCTCAGGCAGTGTGGTGGTATGTCTGTATTGTTTGGCTACATCCACATTCGATGTCACATACGATAGTCACCCAGGCATTGCAGACCGAGCTAATGTTGGCAACGTGCCAGGCGATGGTGTACTTACCAACAATACACACTCTCACTCACTACAGGGTCGCAATCCATACATGGACATCATAGTGTCCCTGTGGACACATACACGGTACTGACATGCACACATTATGTCCTGGGACGCTGGCCCGATGTCACCTTCCGATGTCCCTGGCTGTTATGTCCCACCAACCTGTTTGGTATATGTGTCCGCACCAGCCCGTTATATTCACTGCTAGCCTGTTGTCAGACATTGTGTACCCTGACCGCCGCGCAGTGGCATCTCTCGCACTACCCATGGGTGGCACTGCATTGCACGTGTGGGACTGCAGTCATACACCCATGACTGGACCGTTCTGAATGGCACTGGGGCACATCCTCACAAACGTGCTTCCCGCACACATTGATGGCCTCCATGCCTTTCCTGGCACCCATGTTGGGCTTGTGTATGCCACAGCACGCCACATACACATGCTGGCCACCTGTCATACCATTGCATGGGCGGTTGGCGTGGTACAGAGGCCAACACATAAGACGTTGTCCTCACATTGCCCTTCAGCACCATTCCACATTCTGGTATTGGCAACGCACACATCCAACTGCACATCATACCCTGTGTCTCAGGATGTTATGCTATATGACTCGTGGACAGGACACACAGTGGTGCAAGCATATCATAGTACCTACTACATATCAGGTACATATGGCATTACACAGTCCTCAGTCATGGGGCTCCTCATGTTCACTATTTGCTTACATACACAACATGCTGTCACAGAGTACTGTCCATGCCTAGATATCCCACGCCTACATACCTGGCGCCACTATTGCTCCACCAGTTCATACCGATACCGACCATACGAGTGTCAGTGTGGCGGATACATCATATGAGTGTCATGGCATCAGGATGCATGACACATGGTGCATGCACATCACCTTTGCATAGCAACATTCACCCACTGACTATCACATGGATACTGGTCCCGTACATACATATCACATTGTACATGGTTGCTGTACACACATATGCCCCACACAGTCCTGTGGTTACCGTATTCCACTGTGGCATGGATACCCTTCTGCAGGGCCACACCTATCTGTACTGTGTGTGATGCTGGTACATAGGTAGCCATTGTACCTGTGGCATACACACATCTACACATGGTCAAGGGTACAATGCCACATTTATGGTGTACCTCCCACAACAGCTACAACTTTACATGGCACAGCATTGTCATGCCACGATGTGTACCAGGCTCGGACGGTTTACATATGCCACTGACATACGGAAAACACATCTGCATACCACATACGCAGGGGTGTCTTCTGCTCTGACACGGACCATGTCCTCTGCATTACTGATGCATATACTCCTCATACATTACATTTGCAGTGGGCAGTGTGAACGAACTGCTCATGGATATGTGCACACACGCCACACTGCATGGGCTGGGCTTCTGTGTTACTTCCGCAGACACAACACACACCATGCTGTGGAACATAGGTCCTGTACACATCCCACAGGGACACACAGTAGCACTGTTCATGTGATACCTCCCTTGCTGTTTGGGTGACACGTAGTCATGGTACCACCACAGCAGTGGTACTGTGTAGACATGCAGTTGACACCCACCTCTGCTGTTCACAGGACACTACCATGGGGAGGTGACACTACTGTGTACACTGCACCTGTGTTTACACATGGACCTGCCAGACTTCATTGTTGCCCACGGTGCACCTGCTACAGATCCTTTGGGCATGGTTACTTGGTGTCCCTTCCATTTCGGCTGGCTATAATGCTACTACTCTGTCCCATACCTACAGGCCATATGTATCCTGTTATTGTGCATACCAATAGGCGATACCTCTGTTATGCATGATATGCCTGTGATACTGTGTATAATGTCTGTCATATCCACCCTGACAGCTTTACATTACACATAGTTGACATAGTATCCCCTACTGCAGGGCATACGTGCATGTCGGCCGCACATTACGTATGACATCGACGGTATATGCCCATACACATGCGTGCTGTGACAGTATACATACATGTCCTATCCCCTGCTATGGCACTTCCTTGTTGGACATCCACTGCCAGCATCGACGTGTGGTTTGGCATTGTTCTCTCTAATGCCCCCCTGTGGCAGCCCTTGTGGTGTCTCGGCTGTGTACATGATGTCCCACTGCTGTGCACACGGTGTCCACAGGCTTTGGTATGCTCAGCAGGATAGCACTACATAACCACCTTTCACCACTCTCTGCATTACGGACAAGTGTCATTACTTACAAACACCATTCCCATACAGTACAGCTTCGTCATACACATCATGCGTTACACAACCGTACATATCGTGTGTTCTACATACCTTGTCGGTGTTTCGTTCCGTGTTTCGTTCCGTGTATCGGTTTTCCTTTTTCTTTCGCTTTCGGTTGTACACTGCTGGTTCGGTATGAGCATACGGTTTGAATATCCTGAGACATCCTTATATCCGTCGATACCTGCAACATGTGGGTTCATCCCACCAATTGCTGGTCCTCCGTGAGTAATTATGTGCATATCACCTGTGCATCTACTCCATTCGGAAATTACGCGTCGTAACTGGGGTATGATTGGATTCCTCACCTGGGCGTTGGCTATTTGCCCTACCTTCGTGGAGATGGTCTGTATTGTGTTATGCTATGTGTAACTGCAGCCGCTATGTGTGGCGACAGGTATATTTCGCAGTGATGTTAGCCGTGGATTGTGTGTGTAGGGTATAGTATTTGGTTCGACATGTGGGTGTCCCTGTCCTGACGACATCTGTTGATGGCGTATTGCATTCAGATGTGTAACATGGCTGTTGTATTCCTTTAAACAACGCATGCAAGCATGCATCCGCCTTTGATTGCGTTTCCCACGCCAGATGTTGCGGTTATGCAAATGTCATTGACTGCCTGTATGTTTGTGCTGCTATTATGGTTTGTATTCCTTTATTATGTACATTGGGGGATGTCGGTGGTTGTACGTCACAGATACGGTTTGTGGGCCTTGCATCTCTACATAACCAGTATAGTTGTCTGTGTGCTCCGTCCCTTTAATTGTCTGTTGGTATGGGATTGTAGGTTGTGTTGTTGTCATGTGGTGTCGGTATCGCCTGCGGGTGTGCTTGATGCATGTATTCCTCCGTCACATCTGTGGTATATCAGCGGTTGTGTGTACGTGACGACTATCCCTTGTCATTCTGCCCCGGATATTTACAGTCATTGTGGTCCTGTTGTTCGGATGGCCTGTTTGCCAGTGGTTGCCACCTATTCAGATGGGGATTGCTTGTTTGACACTTGTAGAACACACAGCGGTGTTTACGGGCCGATACGTGGCCACGGTCAGTACTGGGGTAGCACATACGTATTTCCGCGGTACATACCTATTGCTGTGTGATCTTTTTGCATTTAACATATCGGTGTCATACATACGTGCATGAGTATTACATACGTCCTTTCCATTTCCTATGGGGTATATTCCTGTGCTACAATCTGGGACATTGTCACTTTGTATCGTTCTACGTCACAACACGCCTAGCCAGGGTGGGGCTCTCACTACTACTTTGGGACTACTGGTGTACATATGCCTGTGGCTAGTGTACCATATGCCTACACATATTATTCCACTCTGCCTCTAACATGGCACCAACATACACATGTTACGGAGACACACACATTACACTCACACAGCAACACACACGGCACCCTCACCACACACGTACACATACTACGGCACTCACAGGGACAGTTGCACACAGTACTTGCGTGGGCCGCGACACCGGCGGCGGTGTCTACCTCTCCCCTCATATCATCATACTATTACTTGCGCATGTACTGTTACATCATACTGTTGCGATCTTTCCGCCTCGTGGTTATGCATTTTGGTATGTTGTCCGTTCCATGGTTGGCGGTATCCTCTTCTGTTGAACTTCCCAGATGCTCAGGTTGTCATTTCACTATGTATACTATGTACAGATATCGCGTGTTACATCTCAGTCACCTTACATCTCTCTGATTCCCTGTCTTAACTGTAGTACTTATATATATATATATATATATATGTGTACATATATTTCTAGATATGTAATTATATCTATCTACATATATGTATATACACATATATATGTTTATATGTATACACCTTGCGGCTAACGTGGCAGCATACAGCAACGCCGTCTGCTGTAGGACCCGCGTACTGTTCGGGTGTTGGCATTCCATGCTCCACTGGCTGTTGGGTGTACAGTGTTTGGGGGCTGCCTATGTTGGAGTCACACATGGGGCCACCCATACAGTACACTTTATGGGTGGTCATGTTTGTGTGCCATCCATTTCACTGTGTGTGCAGGTAGGGAGGTGTCAGTCCATGGGGCCTACGCTGTCAGAGTATGTGCTATACGTTCCCTCTTTGCCAGGGCATAGGCATATTGGGTACACCTCCGTCTGCCTACTGGGGCTGGCACAGTGTGTTCCTGGTCCATAACCCTCTGTGCCTGGACTGGCCTTGGCAGTTGTGGTGGGCTTTGTGGCCCTTCACCATTATGTCCCTGCAGCAGCTGCTTCCGCAGGATCATATTATGTAGCATGGCACATACTATGAATATGTGGGCACATGTGCCTGGAGAGTACTGCAGGGCTCCACCGGATGTATCCGAGCACTGGAACCGTGATTTCAGCATCCCGAACACACGCTCTATGATTATTCTGGTTTGTGCGTGTGCCTCATTATGGCGTTCTTGCATGTGTGTGTGTGCATTTCTGATGGGAGTCATCATCCATGGCTCCAGTGCATAGCCAGCATCCCCCACGAGGTGGCCTTGTGGGATGTCCCCCCTGGCGAATACCTGGTACAGCTGTGAGGCATGCCAGATATGGGAGTCGTGGTAGCTTCCAGGGCTGCCAGCACACACATCCATGATAATGCCCTGAGCATTGCACACGACCTGGCAATTGATGGAGGGGAATCCCTTGCAGTTTATGTAGCGTCTACCCTGCTCCCCAGGTGGTGACTTGATTTGTATGTGCGTACAGTCTATCGCACCCAGTACCTCCGGGTATTGTGCCACACGGTGGAAGTGGCACATATTGCTAGCCAAATCCTCCTGAGATCTGGGGAAGTATATATGCTCATTGGCATGTGGTAACATGGCATCCAGAAACTGGTGTATTACCCTGGATGCTGATGCCTGTGAGATGCCCATTATATCCCCAGTTGGCCTTTGAAAGGTACCTGTGGCCAGTATTCACAAGCTTACACATACCTTTGTGTCCACTGGGATGGGTTCCCCTCTGTTGTTTCTTGTTCTCAAGCGTGGCCGGCACAGCTCCACTATTTGCTGTAACGTGCCCCTATCCACCCTGTAACGCTCTACTATCTCCAGGTCTTGTAGCCCCTGGTAGGTTACCCTTGGTCTGAGCACGCTTTTTCTCCTCAGAGGCCTACGGTGGTTGTCGGCACCCTCCTCCACAACACAGTCCGTCTCTAACACATGCTGATGGATCACAGCCACGGCAGCACCCAACATGTACATTTTAAAAAGTTCCCCGTGTGTTTACACCTATGGTGCGGCATTTGGGAATACACGGCTGTGTGTTGTGTGCATTCACGCTTTATAATATTGTGCTGTGCACCCGGTGATGTCATAGGGTGCGTCTGTACGGCCGTATCTGGGGGTTATCTTCCATGTGTTACCGTTGGCACTACAACGCTGTTGCCTTTGATGTTGCATTACTCTTGCCTGCAATGGATTACCTTTCAACCTTCCCTTACTATTTCTGCACGTTGCACCTGCTATTTCCTGGCATGCATCCTGCAGAGCCCTGTCATGTGTAGTTTCTGGGACATGGCATATCGTGAGTTTTGTGTGCCGCCGCCGTTGTGCTGCCTGTCTGCTTGACTCTGCTGTGTCAGGTCTTCACTCTTTGCAATCTGCTACCTCCCCTACTTTCTTTGCATTCATATGCCTCCCCTATCCCGTTTTGCAGGTTTCTGCATGCAGAGTTGTCAGCTGCCGCCGATTGGCCTTCGTGGGTTGATTAGTGTTGATTGCTCATTATTACTCCAGTTACACTTCTTCCGCATTTCCTCATATTCTCAACATCACCTTCCTGTTTCCGATGTTGTTTGTGGGGCGAGCGTCACATGACTGGGTTAAGGGAACGTAGTCATCCTCGTGCACATGCACCTCTGTGCGCATTGTATGCTCTCTGCTCAACTATTGCCCCACACGCCGGTCCTGCAGCTGTGATGTGCAATGTACAGCCCAGATTTGCTGAGCTCCAATGTGCTTCCTCCTACAGTGGCACACCCCTCTGCAGGTGACATGTATTCCCTCTGAGCCACTCCTCGGTGTATTACCGCTGCGCCGTTTGGTACAGCCTTACGCCGGCAGGGGTTTTGCGATTCAGTATTATCTGCCTCATTTGCATGACATTGACTACTAATTCATAGTTACCACGCCGAACACTGCCGCGAGTCCTTGGCAACCCTTGCACCGTGGTTGTGGCTTTCCATGCATACCATGGTGTATTATGGCTGTGAAGCCGCTTGTATTACGCTGCTGTTTTATAACATTGTCATATTATTTCATTGTTTTGCACCTTCCGCAAACATGTCCTGGGGTTCTGCTGTGAGTTTTTGTGGACATACCATTTATGTTATTTTTTACATGTTGTGCATGTTTTCTTTTCACATTCTCTGTGTATTTCGCCATTGGCATATGGTAACAGTGTGATACCCGAGGCTGACAGTCTTCCGTTACTCCTATGTTATGTTTGGGAAAATGTAAACTTTTTTTTTGGTTTACATTGCCGTGGCCTTATGCTACGCCTGCGCCACTTCGTGGATCGCTATATGCCTTCATTTGCATGGTGCAACACCGCACATGGGGTGTTTAGCATACCTACGCCGGGGCGACGCAGATCCGGTGCACGCTGGTAGTGCACGTGGAATTGGATCGTACTTGAATTGCTCGGCGGACATATTTGGCGTTGTGACGCCTACGCTATGCGTGCGCCTGGCGCAAGGTTCATGAATCCCGGGGAATGTTTTTAGACAATTCCAGTTTATTGCTTTTAGAGAGTTTGAAAAGGTTGTTGGGTTAAAGTTTTTTTGGTTACGGATAGTAATATAATTATGGGTGCGATGTAGAAGTTGGGGGAGTCGATGAGTGAAGATGGGTATGTGGTCACTAAGGGGATCGGGAAAAGTGCCACTGTCAGAGAAATAATGGGGATGAGAAACTAGAATCCAATCCAGAATACTGCTGCTAGAGAGGTTTTTGGAGGGGCATGTTGCGGAGTTGATTAGCTGTGAAAAATTGTAGAGGTTGATGTTAAGAGGGTTTGTAGAAGACTGAATGGAGGCCCAGTTAATATTCATGTCCCCTAAGATTATTGTTTCATTGCTAATGTTGTTGGGAGAGCCAGGAGAGGATATCTTCAAGTGTAGAAATATTATCCCCTGGAGGGATGTAGAGGGAAGCTATACATATGTGTTTGTGCTTGTTAACTTGAAGTAGTGTGAGGAATAGTTCAGCGTTGTTAAAGTGTGGAATAGGTTTATTATAGGGAGTAACTGACAAGGAGGATGAGTATAGGAGAGCTACTCCTCCCCCTTTTTTGTGGGACCTGTCTTTTCTAATGATAGAATAGTTTGGTGGAATTATTTCAGAGTCTTTTATATGGGGTTTTAACCATGTTTCAGAGATGGATAAGATGTCAGGTTTATTATGTATGAGCCAGGCATGGACTTTGTTTACTATACTTTGGGAGTTTAAAGAAGTAAGTAATATGGACTTGTCTGTAGTGGACGTGGTGGGGGGGCCTGGGTTGGGATGGATATTACCTGATAATAGAGTGGTTATCAGATGTAGGATTGGGTTGGATAGGTAACTGGACAGTTTAGTGAATAGACTGGGTTCTATTATGATTCTGAAGGATTTACTAGTCACTATGGGGGTAGAATGATTTAAAGAAGTGATAAGTTTGTATGGAAGAATAGGAGGTTTTTTATAGGATATAGATGGGGAGAAATAGGAGTGTGTGAGTATGAGAGAGGGGAATTAAGATGGTTGGTTACATGGAAGGATTGTGAGTGGTAGGAGTTAATGGGTTGGGTGAGGTAGTATAGATAGGATAAATTAAGAAGTAGTACTAGTACAAAGGAGATGAATGAGGGTTTTAAGAGCATGATGAAATGGGTTTACTTAGAGGTGCAATGTTGTTGTTGAATTATATATGGATATAAGAGAGAAAGCTGGTAAGTATCTAAATAGTGGTGAATGAGTGGCGAGTATATTATGTTTGGAGGGGGTGTGGTTTGGGAGTGGGTGTTGAGACAAAATGGAAACCTATTGGCTAGGTGAGATAATCCTGGGGAGGAGAATGAAGTTAAATTTGGGTGGGATAGGGAGTGGGTGTTTCCCAAGTATTGAAGAATGATTGGCCTAGAATGGCAGTGGGTGTAGTTTTGGGGGAATAAAGGTAGAAGTTTTGGGGCGGGTGGGATTTGGAGGCAGGGTAGGGGAGCGGAGTGAGCCTGCAGGGCGAACAGAGTGGGTAGAACGAAGGAGGGCAGGGGAAGATCGAGAACCTATCAGTGGAGCGATGTTTGCAGAAGGGTAAGTTTGCAGAAGGGTGAGTAGAGGGGACCTGGAAGTAGTAGGTTAGAGTGGGCTGTAAGTCTTTAGGAGAGAGTGTGAGAAAAAGAAATGTTAGAGCTTAGAGAGAATACAAGAAGTGAGTGAAATGTAGCCTATATTAGTGGGGAGAGGATGCCATCTAGTGGACAAATGCTGAAGTGCACCTTGGCCCACCACAGCAATATCTGGACTAAATTGGACTAAGGGAGAAGGGAGCTTGTGTAACTCAGGGAACTAGATGAGGGGGAAGAACAGAGATACAGAAATAAGAGGGGTTTAGGCTGCTGGCTTTCCTGGCAGGGAGCATATTGAAATAGCTAGCAGGGCTTAAAAAGTATAGTAGGTTAAGGCTTAGCAGCAGATGCACATACTTCTGTAGATTCTTCTGGGAGAAGCTTGGATCAGTTTCCAAAAAGGGGACGAGGCAGCAGAGTTGTTATGATAGCTTGAGCAATTGGATGAGCTTGTATAATTTAGTTAGGTCTAGGTGTCCACCCAGGTGTAGTCACAGGGGATAATTCAGGGCAAAAAAGCTGGAGAACAGGAGAGAGAAATAGTACTTCAGCAATAAAAAACACATTATCTCCTAGTAGCAGAAATAGGCAGGTATCAAACATGTATTAAAAGCAAAAAAATCAACAAAGTTCAAATAGCAATGAGTTGAAAATAAAATCCCTTTGCTAATAGTTTGTTTCAATTAAAAGCAGCTGTTGAGAATTTAACAGGACAAGTAGTTTACCTAATAGTATGTTTTAATTAAAAGCAACTGTTGAGAATTTAACAGGACAAATATAAGCTTCTACTCGCTTATTTAAAATACATTAGAAAAGAAAAGGTATTGCATTCATTTAACACAAGGTATTGCATTTATTTAACAAAAGGTATTGCATTGAATTGTACAGATTAACTCTATTCCTACTCTGTTAAAATATTATAGCATTTTTGGCTTAGAGGGACCGGTATCGGCATGAGGCCAAGCAGTATACTTAAAGTAAATGTGTTGTAATACGCGTTATGCATTTACGCAGCTGGATAACTTATATAGTTCCCCAACAGTAATCCTGGCTGCTTCCTTCCGCGTTTCTTACAAGACTTTTACTGCTGATAATTTGTGGGACCAACTGAAGCATATCTGCTCAAAGGAGCTAGTCTGTGCAAACTATATGTAATGCATGCATTCCAGTATCGGCATTAGGCCAAGCACTAAACATAAAATAAAGGTGTTGTAACACGCATTATGCGTTTTACCCAACTGGATAACTTACATAGTTCCTCAACATTAATCCTGGCTGTTTCCTTCTGTGTTTTTATGCAAGATTTTTACTACTGAGATCTTGCTAGGCAATCTGAAGTGTTTTGTTTAAAGGGACAAGCATCAGTACCAGCATACAGAATGTTTTCTTAATTAAATGACTGTGTTATATATGTGAAATGTATTTAAACAACTGCATATTTATAATCACAGTATAGCTCATTGTTTGGTTACAACTGTCTTTAACTGCAATACAGTTTAGCCTGAATACACCCTGTTTTTAGCACATACTGTAATATTTGCAAACTGCTACTGTTTCTCTACCTCCTAAATGTTTTGCTTTATCTCCTGCACACGCTCTATGTTGCTCTGCCCTATCTAGCAGCCAAACTCTCTCCCTCAAACAGCCTAGGTCTTTTATTTTACATTATTCCACAGGCCCTAAGGGAGCAGTGTTAGTGTTACTTCTTTATCAACCGCCAGGTTACACTGCCTAATGGGACTCCTTTTTTCTTGCAATTCCTCACATTTCTGACTCTCCCTCTATGCTTTAACTATACCTGTCTCTGTCCTTCCCATACCTACAGCATACTCCTTTGCAACCCTTTATAATCTGCTTTTTCACTCTGTTGCTATGCCTCTACACTTTACTTTTCCTTTCTCCTCATATACCTGCTTAATCTTTAACTCTCCCTCGCTCTCTTTTTTACAGTATACCATCTCTGGCACCTCCTCCCTACATTGTTTGTCTAGGGCTACATTCCAGCTAACTCCTGAAGTCTCCCCTGGATTCTGCCTGCGACCTAGCCATCACCAAGGGCTTTTTCAACAAGATCTCCCACAAAAAGAACCCAGTGTGTGTTGCATTGCAATTTGCAACCTATCCATACTCTTTTTATCAGGCTACCCACGTGTGTGACAGCAGCCTCCTGCAGCCCGCTTGCTACCAACCCACTTCTTCCTTCTTGTCTAGGCTTAGCGTACCAAAACTAGATCCTATACCCCAATTAGTGGCCCCAGCACTCTTCTCACAGGTCACCTCAACATTCGTAGCTTAAGAAACAAAGTAGCACAACTACATGCTCTTTTAGGTTTTTACTCTTTTGACATCCTATGTCTAACATAAACTTGGCTCAAGTCAGTAACCAGGGATGATGATATAATACCACCTGGATATAATATCCTGAGACTAGATCATCCAAGCAAAAAAGGTGGTAGGGTAGTGATATTGTACAAATCTGAATTACATATCACAGCAGTAGATACCCAACCTCCATCTCCAAACAATGCTGAAATCTTAATTACTAAACTCCAGATTGAAGCAAAAAAATCCCTATACATTATTTGTGCCTATATCCCTCCAGGTAATAACATTAATACTCTTGAAAATGCTCTAAGCTGGCTCTCCACATCCTTCCCACAAGAAACCATACTCCTTGGAGATTTTAATATTGATTGGAATTCATGTACCTCAGCCAAACCTACTAATAACATAAACCTCTATGGCTTCTATCAAACCATCACCTCTCCTATCGGAACGCACACACCTAGCAATAAACAAAGCACATTAGACTGGATATTAGTTAATAGCAATCCTCTCTCATATAAAACAGGCACACTGCCTGACGATATTAGTGACCACACCCTTACCTTTATAACTAGACACAAGACCAGTGTTCCCAACCAAATTACCCTTAGAACTACCAGCAACAAGAGAAACCTAAACCTAGACAACTACCAAGCTGAGCTCAAAGCTTGCAATTGGTCACCCCTAAAATACTTACCACTTGACAATGCGGTCTTACTTTAACTCCAAATTCTTGCAAATTCTTGATCACCATCCCCCCTCTCATACAGTCAGAATTAGGAACAAACCAGCTCCTTGGCTCTCCAAAGAGACCCAGCACAAAATGCTACAAAGAAATAAGACTTGGTCCAAATGGAGATTTAATAAAGACCCAACTGGCCACCAAAACTATAAGAAATGCTACAGATAAACTAATTATTCTTGACAAAAAAAAAAAAAAAAACTATTACCATAAACTCCAGCAAACAAATCCACAAAAATTCTGGTCAGGTATTAACAGGCTACTCCATCCAGGACACTCCAAACCCCCTACCCCCTCTAACTTGACTCTCCTATCCAAATTGCAGATACATTTAACAAGTTTTTCTCTGAAACTGTTAAATCGTTAGCAAATACATTACCAGCTAGTGCAACTTACCACCCCCTCAACAGAAAATAACCCCCCCTGCATTTACTCTTCAACTAGTTTCAGCATCACTAGTTCATACACTTCTTCATAAACTTAAACCTTGCACACCATCAGCTGACCTCCTCCCAGCCGAATATCTTCAAACAGCAGCTGGTGTACTAGCCTACCCTGTTTCCATCTTCATAAACAGAACCATTACAGAAAGTTCCATCCCTTCTCTCTGGAAAGTCTCCCATATAATTCCATTGCATAAGGGTGGTAACTCAACTGAACTGCCTAACTTCCGACGTATAGCCCTACTCTCTCCTTTAGCAAAAATCATGGAGAAATGTATCCACTGGCAGCCACTTGATAATCTCCTACAAAACAATCTGCTGGCTGACTGTCAGCATGGCTTTAGACCATTCCACAGCACTACAACTGCACTTTTATCCTTCTCTGACTGTATTAATAAACATTGTGATAACAACTTGCTTTCCTCTGCTCTCTTTATAGACCTCTCTAAAGCCTTTGACATGGTGAATCATCAGTTAATGTTAGACACTACAATCTCTTTCGTTAGATACTCAGGCACTCAAATGGTTTAAGTCCTATTTAGATAATAGACAACAAGCAGTCCTCTGGGACAATAACTTATCCACTCAGCTCTCAATCACCCTGGGGGGCCCACAAGGCTCCATTCTGGGACCTCTCCTCTTTTCTATTATTATTATCTGAAAACTACGCTTCCTCAAACCACCTGCATACAATATGCCGACGACTCAACATTAATCTGTGCAGCAGCCTCTTTGGCTGAACTCCAGTCCACTACCAAAAAAGTACTTACTTTAGTTGAAAATTGGTTCCAACAATGCTATCTCCTCCTCAACCCAAAAAAAAAAAAACTATTACTGTTCACTCCCATGCAGAAGTCTGCCCCTATTAATTTTACAGTTGCATCTTATAACACTTTAATAGCACCCAACACAACCGCCAAACTCTTAGGAGTAACAATTGACCACAATCTTAACTATGACGCTCACATAAACTTAACCATCAAAGCAGTTAACAGAAAACTTGGTTTCTTCTACAGGCTTAAACCCTTTCTTACACCCTCTGCCAGAACTACTATTACACAAACCCATCTAATCACCACCCTAATCTATGCCTCCCCCATTTATACCAACCGATCCAAAACTAATCTAAACAAACTGTCTACCTCCTTTAATAACATTGCCAGATTTGCCACTGGCTCCCTTTTTAAACCCATCACTGACAAAACCTGAAACAGCTAGGATGGCTGGAATTTGAAAACCAGGTTCTTCAACAACTTACCATCAGTCACAATGCCCTGCACCATCCCACTAATACCCCTGTACTCTGTAAACAACTTACCATCAGTCACAATGCCCTGCACCATCCCACTAATACCCCTGTACTCTGTAAACAACTTACCATCAGTCACAATGCCCTGCACCATCCCACTAATACCCCTGTACTCTGTAAACAACTTACCATCAGTCACAATGCCCTGCACCATCCCACTAATACCCCTGTACTCTGTAAACAACTTACCATCAGTCACAATGCCCTGCACCATCCCACTAATACCCCTGTACTATGTAAACAACTTACCATCAGTCACAATGCCCTGCACCATCCCACTAATACCCCTGTACTATGTAAACAACTTACCATCAGTCACAATGCCCTGCACCATCCCACTAATACCCCTGTACTATGTAACCTCATTAGTCCTTATAAAAATCTTAAAACTCTACATTCAGCAAATAAGTTACTAGTAGCCACCCATAAATCCATTAACAAATCTGGTGACAGCCTTTTTACTAACTTTGTTGGAAACACCTGGAACAAGCTTCCAAACAATCTAACTTCCCTTACATCTACACCACTCTTCAGGAACAAGTTAAGAGCCTTCCTTAAATCTCAGTGGTTATGTACATGTACTAAACCAGAGTGATACCCCCACCTCTTGCTAAACCACCTTTAAACCTACCTCAACTGTTATATCTGTTCATATGTCCCTCGCTTTTTATTCAGGAAGCATTACAAATTTTTCTAGTTTGATCCAACTTTTTCTATCCCTACCTGAACTACTACATAATCCAAACTAGCCTTTTAGAGATTCATATTATCCCAAAAACTGTGAGTATTTATGAACATAAGACATTTTACAGATAATAGTTATTAGTTTTACTCTCTCTTTATGTCTGACCTACTGCTCTAAATCTACCATACCTTCCTTCTATAGTTACTTCTACTGTTCTTAACCTCACTATACCTACTATCTTAGACCAAATGTATGGTGAAGTGTTGTTATTTTTACAACTTCATCTATTGTTGCAATGTTTGTTTCTTTAAGTAGATACTTAGTATCTATAGTCACTTTGTATAATCCTGTTTGGAGCTTTTCTCCCCGGGCCTCTGTTGAAAATGGACATATATCCAGATAGACTAGCCCGGTCAACAAATGTAAAATAAATAAATATTGGTAGTATTTGTTGGCTCGGGATAGGAGGTACCATTGTGCAATAGCTCAGAGCTGGTGAATGAGCAGAATGAGCTGGCATATAATCACAGAAATTATAAAGTTACTATGTAACCGTTGAATGTGCTGGGTTATAATCAGGGACATTATGAGGCTACGATGTCACAGTTGAATGAGCTGGATAATAATCAGGGACATTATCAGGTTACCTTATAGCAGTTAAATGTGCTGGGTTATAATCAGGGACACTATAAGATTACTATGTAGCAGTTGAATGAGATGGATAATAATTATGGACAGTGTGAGGTTACTACGTAGCAGATGAAAGACCTGCATCATATTCGGGGACATTATGAGGTTAATATGTAGCAAATGAATGAGCTGGGTTATAATCAGGGTCAGTGTGAGATTACTATGTAGCAGCTGAATCAGCTGGGTTTTAATCTGAGACAGTGTGAGGTTACCATGTAGCATTTGAATGAGCTGGGTTATAATGAGGGGCATTATGAGGTTACTATGTAGCAGTTGAATGAGCTGAATTATACTCATGGATATTATGAGGCTATTATGTAGCAGATGAATAAGCTGGATAATAAACAGGGAAATTATGAGGATACTATGCAGCAGTTCAACGAGCTGGGTTATAATCGGGGACATTATGAGGTTACTATGTAGCAGTTCAACGAGCTGGGTTATAATCGGGGACATTAGGAGGTTACTATGTAGCAGTTGAATGAGCTGGGTTATAATCGAGGACATTATGAGGTTACTATGTAGCGGTTGAATGAGCTGGGTTATAATTGGGGACATTATGAGGTTACTATGTAGCAGTTCAACGAGCTGGGTTATAATTGGGGACATTATGAGGTTACTATGTAGCAGTTGAATGAGCTGGGTTATAATCGAGGACATTATGAGGATACTATGTAGCAGTTGAATGAGCTGGGTTATAATCGGGGACATTATGAGGTTACTATGTAGCGGTTGAATGAGCTGGGTTATAATCGAGGACATTATGAGGTTTCTGTGTAACAGTTGAATGAGCTGGATTAGAATCAGGGACATTATCAGGTTAGTATGTAGCAGCTGAATGGGCTGGGTTATAATCAGCTCTCTGCTCAGCCTCAGTAAGAAGCTGAGATCCCTTATAAGATCCTTCAAAGCTAGCTAAGAAAATAAAATCTCCACTGATTCTAAGGGCAACCACAAAGCATTTTATAGCTATGTCAAGTATCTCAATGTCAACACCCAGATCTGCTCTGAGTTACAGCACAACTGCACGAAAATTACAGAACCAACTAATATTGACAACATCCTGGCAGATAGGCTCAGTGCTAACTTTAACCCCCTGTCATCCCTAAAGAGCCCATATCTCTACAGGAAGAATGCAGAGTCCATGTAATCACATCTATGCAGGAAAAAGCTGCACTCTCTAAAACCAAAAACACAGCATCCATGGGACCAGACAACATCCCAGGCTGCATTTTACATGAACTTCAGAATGAACTGGCTCCACACCTAAGCACCATGTTCAATCTTAGTCTCGCTTCAGGCTTTGTGCCCACTGAATGGCGCACAGCAGCAGTTATAACACTCTACAAAGGGGGAGCCACCACTGATCCTGGGAACTATTGCCCTATTAGCCTGACGGTCTGCAAGGCCATGGAACATATCATGAAACTCATAAGCAAAGAAATTGATAATCTCCACACTCTGGACCCCACCCAGTTCGGGTCTGTGAAAGGCTGATCACGCCTTCTGAACCTGATCGACTTCTTTGAAGCAGTCACCAAAGCTGTAGATGAGGGTAAGGTGGTTCACACAGCCTATCTTAACCTCGCTAAGGCTTTCAACACCATCCTCTATTCTGGAATTATAGCTAAACTCACTAAACTAGGTATAAATCCCTATGTCACAAAATGGGTTGCCAACTGGCTCACTGACAGAACCCACACTGTAAAAGTTGCAGACTCCAAATCTGACTTCAAACCAATGACAAGTGGAGTACCACAGGGCCCATTCCTGGGACGTCTCCTGTTTGGTATCTACTTCTCTGAAGTGCAGGCTAACACAGAAGGCCTCTGGCTAATGAAGTTCACAGATGACTGAAAACTAGGAGCCATAGTCAAGTCCCCAAATGATGTGGACATCCTATTGAAGGGCCTCACTGAGACAGATGCCTGGTGTCAGAGGCATGGCCTCAAGCTCAATGCCAAAAAGTGCATTGTCATCCCCTTTGGTAAAAACTCTGTACCCATGAACTACCACATAAATGGCAGTCTACTTAATGCCGAATGTGTGATAAGAGATCTTGGGACCCAGGTGGACAGTAGTCTCTCCTTTGACAATCACATCACCACAGTAGTCAGGAAATCCTTCATTGTGGCACACCTCATCACAAAAGGGTTCTCATCCAGGGAAAAAAAGAGGTCATTGTTCCCCTCTGCTCGGCACTCTTAGACCCATTATAGAGTACAATGCCCCTTTTGGAATGTACCTCACAAGACATCTGCAGCAGCTGGAAAGGCCACAGAAGTACCTCACAAAGAGGATTACTGGCCTTAAACAGATGCCCTATACTGACCATCTCAAAAAACTCCAGCTTTAATCTGTAACATATAGCCTACTTAGGAGATCTCTGCCTAACATATAAAGCTATGTTAAACCCAGAGCTGTTGGACATGCTCCACCTAAAGAAATCCCAATCCCTCTGAGCTACATGCTCTAGGAACCTAAACCTTGTCACCACAATAAATAGGACATGCTGGAGGGATAGATTCCTGTCCCAAAGACTTCCTATACTCTGGAACAAGCTACCCATCTATGTCAAGCAAAGTTCCTCATTAGCACTCTCCAGGAAAAATATTGATGAGTGGATGGGAAATAGGAAATACACCCCGGGGATCACTTCTGTGACTCTGCTCAACAGGGGCACAGGAAATTAACTTTCTTGGGTGGCGTAGGCCAGGGAACCTTGTTGGCTAGGCTTACTTAGGCCTTTGGGCTGATAGCCTAGTACCTACCTATGAACCTATGTATGTATTATCAGGTTACTATGTACCAGCTGAATGAACTGGATAATAATTATGGACATTATGAGGATACTATGTAGCAGTTGAATGAGCTGGATAATAGTCAGGTACAGTATAAGGTTACTATGTAGCAGCTGAATGTGCTGGGTTATAATCACGCACATTATGAGGTTACTATTTAGCAGCCAAATGAGCTGGGTTATAATCAGGTACAGTATACGTTTACTATGTAGCAGCTGAGTGAACAGGATAAAAATAACGGACATTATGAGGTTACTATGTAGCAGTTGAATGAGCTGCATCATAATCAGGGACAATATGAGGTTACTATGTAGCAGATGAATGACCTGGGTTATAATCAGGGACATGAGGTTACTATGTAGCAGGTGAATGACCTGGGTTATAATCAGGGACATGAGGTTACTATGTAGCAGGTGAATGAGTTGGATTATAATTACAGAGATTATGAGGTTACTATGTAGCAGTTGAATGACCTGTATTATAATTGGGGACAGTATGAGGTTACTGTGTAGCAGTTCTGTGAGCTAGATCATAATCAGTGACATCATGAGGTTACTATGTAGCAGCTGAATGAGCTGGGTTATAATCAGGGACATTATGAGGTTACTATGTAGCAGCTGAATGAGATGGATAATTATTATGGACAGTATGAGGTTACTATGTAGAAGCTGAATGAGATGGATAATTATTATGGACAGTATGAGGTTACTATGTAGCAGTTGAATGAGTTGGATAATAATTACAGACATTATGAGGTTACTATGTAGCAGTTGAATGAGATGGATAATAATCAGGAACATTATGAGGTTACAATGTAGCAGTTGAGTGAGTTAGATAAAAGTTAGGGACATTATGAGGGTACTATGTGGGCGGCCACAGTGGTGCACTGCTTAACATTGCAGCCTCACAGCAAGAGGCTCTCGAGTTCGATCCTCAGCTGGGGTGCATTCTGTGCAGAGTCTGCATGTCCTCCCTGTGGTCATGTGGGTTTCCTTTGGGTGCTCTGTTTTCCCCCATATCCCAAAGACATGCTGTAGGTAGATTGGACACTCTAAACTGGCCCTAGGCGTGAGTGCTTGTGTGTGTGTGCCTTCTGTGGATGGTTGGTTGCTGGGCTGGCAACTCGACACCATAAAACTCCACTGTCAATCATGCATGGACAGGTGATCCACTGTGGCGACCCCTAACCGGGAAAATGTGAAAGAAGAAAAAGATGAGGTTACTATGTAGAAGCTGACTGAGCTGGATTATAAACAGAGGACAGTGTGAGGTTACTATATAGCAGCTGAATGAGCTGGATAATAATCAGGGATTTTATGAGTATACTATGTAGCAATTATGAGCTGGATAACAAACAGGAACATTATGAGGTTACTATGTAGCAATTATGAGCTGGATAACAAACAGGAACATTATGAGGTTACTATGTAGCAGTTGAATGAGCTGGATTAGAATCAGGGACATTATCAGGTTAGTATGTAGCAGCTGAATGGGCTAGGTTATAATCAGCTCCCTGCTCAGCCTCAATAAGAAGCTGAGATCCCTTATAAGAGCCTCCAAAGCTAGCTACAAAAACAAAATCACGACTAATTCTACGGACAACCACAAAGCATTCTATAGCTATGTCAAGTATCTCAATGGCAACACCCAGGTCTGCTCTGAGTTACAGCACAATGGCACAAAAATTACAGAACCAACTGATATTGCCAACATTCTGATAGATAGGTTCTGTGCTAACTTTATCACCCCTCTCACCCCCTAAAGGGCCCATATCTATACAGGAAGAATGCAGAGTCCATGTAATCGCATCTATGCAGGTAAAAGCTGCACTCTCTAAAACCAAAAACACAGCATCCATGGGACCAGACAACCTCCCAGGCTGTTTTACATGAACTTCAGAATGAGCTAGCTCTCCACCTAAGCACCATGTTCAATCATAGTCTCATGTCAGGCTTTGTGCCCACTGAATGGTGCACAGCAACAGTTATCCCACTCCACAAAGGGGGAGCCACCACTGATCCTGGGAACTAAAACTCCATTAGCCCGATGAGCCTGGTCTGCAAGGCCATGGAACTCATAAACAAAGACATCGGTGACCTCCAAACTCTGGACCCCACCCAGTTCGGGTTTGTGAAAGGCAGATCATGCCTTCTGAACCTGACGTGACTTCTTTGAGACAGTCACCAAAGCTGTAGATGAGGGTAAGGGGGTTCACACAGCCTATCTTGACCTTGCCAAGGCTTTTGACACCATCCCCCATTCTGGAATTATAGCTAAACTCACTAAACTAGGTATAAATCCCTATATCACAAGAATAGTTGCCAAATGGCTCACTGACAGAACCCACAGTGTAAAAGTTGTAAACTCCAAATCTGACTTCAAACCAGTGACAAGTGGAGTACCACAGGGCTCAGTCCTGGGACGTCTCCTGTTTGGTATCTACTTCTCTGAAGTACAGGCTAACACAGAAGGCCTCTGGCTAATGAAGTTGACAGATGACTGAAAACTAGGAGCCATAGTAGAGTCCCCAAATGATGTGGACATCCTACAGAAGGGCCTCACTGAGACAGATGCCTGGTGTCAGAGGCATGGCCTCAAGCTCAATGCCAAAAAGTGCATTGTCATCCCTTTTGGTAAAAACTCTGTACCCATGAACTACCACATAAACGGCAGTCTACTTAATGCCGAATGTGTGATAAGAGACCTTGGGACCCAGGTGGACAGCAATCCCTTCTTTGATAATCACATTGCCACAGTAGTCAGGAAATCCTATGTGGGACACCATCACAACAGACATCCATGAAAAAAAGAGGTCATTGTCCTCTCTACTCAGCACTCATTAGACCCATTATAGAGTACAATGCCCCTTTTGGAATGTACCTCACAAGACATCTGCAGCAGCTGGAAAGGTCACAGAAGTACTTCACAACGACGATTACTGGCCTCAAACGGATGTCCTACACTGACAGTCTCAAAAGAATCCAGCTTTACTCTGTAACATATCACCTACTCCAAGGAGATCTCTGCCTAACCTATAAAGCTATGTTAAACCCAAAGCTGTTGGACTTGCTACACCTAAAGAAATTCCAATCCCTCCGAGCTACACACTTTAGGAACCTAAACCTTGTCACCACAATAAACAGGACATGCTGGAGGGATAGATTCCTGTCCCAGAGACTTCCTATACTCTGGAACAAGATACCCATCTATGTCAAGCAAAGTTCCTCATTAGCACTCTCCAAGAAAAATATTGGTGAGTGGATGGGAAATAAGAAATACACCCCGAGGATCACTTCTGTGGCACTGCTCAACAGGGGCACAGGAAAATAACTTTCTTGGGTGGTGTAAGCCAGGGAACCTTGTTGGCTATGCTTACTTGGGTCCTTGGACCGATAGCCTAGTACCTACCTATGTACCTATGAACCTACTATCAGGGATGTACCTATGAACCTACTATCAGGTTACTATGTACCAGATGAATGAGCTGGACATTAATTATGGACATTATGAGGTTACTATGTAGCTGTTGAAGGAGCTGGATAATAGTCAGGTACAGTATAAGGTTACTGTGTAGCAGCTGCATGTGCTGGGTTATAATCACGGACATTATGAGGTTACTATTTAGCAGCCGAATGAGCTGGGCTATAATCAGGTATAGTATAAGGTTACTATGTAGCAGCTGAGTGAGCAGGATAATAATTCCGGGCATTATGAGGATACTATGAAGCAGTTGAATGAGCAGGATTATAATCATGGACACTATGAGGATAGTATGTAGCAGTTGAATGACCTGGGTTATAATTGGGGACAGTATGAGGTTACTGTGTAGCAGTTGAAGGAGCTGGATTATAATTGAGGACAATATGAGGTTACTGTGTAGCAGTTCAATGAGCTGGATAATAGGTTCATAGGTTCATACTAGGCTATCTGCCCTGGGGCAGTTATAAGCCTAGCCAGAGTGTGATTGGCTTTCACCACCCTTTGATTTCGAGTTTACTGTGCCCTTTTTAAGGTTAGTTTACTGTGCCTCTGTCTAGCAGTGACACAGAAGTAATCCCTGGAGTAAACCTACGATCCCCCATCCACTCATCAAGATTCCTCTTGAAGGGAGTCAGTGAGGGGCTCTGCCTAACATGGACTGGGATTCTATTCCAGAGCGAAGGGAGCCTCTGCGTTATGAATCTGTCCCTCTTGCATGTCCTATTTATTTCTGTGCTGAGGTTCAAGTCCCTCAAGCACATGGCTCTAAGGGATTTGGATTTTTTGAGGTGGAGCATATCCATTAATTCTGGGTTGGACATAGCTTTATATGTCAGGCATAGATCTCCTCTAAGTAGGCGGTATGCAACTGAGTAGACCTGGAGTTTCTTTAACCGAGCAGCATATGGCATCTGTTTGAGTCCCTTGATCCTCTTTGTGAGGTACTTTTGGGGTATTTCTAGTTGCTGCAGGTGTCGAGTAAGGTACATGCCAAATGGGGCATTGTATTCTATTATGGGCCTGATAAGGGATGAATAAAGAGGCACGATGACCTCCCTTGATCTAGATGTGAATCCTTTCATAAGGTGGGCTATATAGAAGGTCTCTCTAACCACTTTGGCAATGTGGTCGTCGAAGGAGAGATTGCTATCAACTTGGGTTCCCAGGTCCCTAATTACTTCCGTACTTAATGGGCTACCAACTATGTAATAATTTGTGGGCACTTTGTTTTTGCCAAAGGGTATGACTATGCACATTTTGGCATTTAGCTTTAGGCCAAGGCTCTGGCAATAGTTATCCATCTCTGTGAGACCTTTTTGAAGAATGCTCGTGTCAGCTGGAGAGTCAATTATGGCGCCCAGTTTGCAGTCATCTGCGAACTTGGTCAGCCACAGTCCTTCCGTGTTTGCCTGTACCTCGGAAAAATATATACTGAACAAGAGAGGTCCCAGGACTAAGCCTTGCGGAACACCACTTGTAACGGGTTTCGAGTCTGACATGGCTCCAGCAATTCTGACTCTGTGGGTTCTGTCTTTGAGCCAGTTTGCAACTCATCCTGTGACATAGGGGTTTATATTTAAGCTGGATAGCTTATCTATGATGCCCGAGTGGGATATTGTGTCAAATGCTTTTGAGAGGTCCAGGTAGGCTGTGTGGACTACCTTCCCTTCATCTATGGCCTTGGTGATTGTTTCAAAGAATTCGACCAGGTTCAAGAGGCAGGATCTGCCCTTGACAAAGCCGAATTGGGTAGGATCTAGTGTCTGTAGGTCCCCAATGTCTTTGTTTATGAGTTCCATGATGATCCTTTCCATAGCCTTGCAGACTAGGCTAGTCAGGCTTATGGGGCGATAGTTTCCAGGGTCTGTAAGAGGCACCACCTTTGTGGAGTGGGACCACTGTTGCTGTACGCCATTCTTTGGGTACATATCCTGTAGTAAGGCTGAGATTGTACAGCAGTTTTACGTGGGGGTTTAGTTCTTCTTGGAGTTCATGTAGGATGCAACCCGGAACACCGTCTGGTCCCATTGATGCAGTGTTTTTTGCTTTGGAGAGGGCGGCTTTCACCTGAGCATCTGAGATGTTAGGGAGGCAGCACTCTGCTGGGATAGATATTTGCTCTTTTGGGGGGGGGAGGGGTTTGCACTAAACCTGTCTGCCAGGATGTTGGCAATGTCTGTGGGTTCAGTGTATTTCTTGTCATTTTGGATCAACTCTGAGCATATCTGAGAGTTGCATTCCAGGTTCCTAACATAACTAAAAAAAGCCTTGTGATCATCTTTAGTGTCCTGTGCAATTTTTCTCTCGAAGCTGACCTTGGAGGATTTTACGAGGGATCGTAGTTTTTTTGCTGGTACTGATCAGAGATGCTTTCCCTTTTAGGGATTTTGCTCCATCATGTAGCAGCTTCCTCCTCCTTTTGTACAGCTTATTTATGGCTGGGGTCCACCAGACTGGACGCCTGCCTTTGGAAGATTGGGTTTTGGTTTTGTTTGGGATAGCATGATCCATGCATTCCTGGAGGTGTCCATAGAAAGCGTTTATATAGGTTTCTGCAGTTTGAGCCGTAGTTTCCACTGGCCCGAGGGCCTTGAAGGATTCCACCTTGGTTTTGAGAAGTGTGAAGTTTGCTTTTGAGAAGTTTTTCACTGTGGTTTTCTGGGCTGGGGTGGGGTCGGGATGTGGATATCCAGTGAGATTCATTTATGGTCTGATCTCACCAATGAGGGGTATACCTTTGGTAGGGAGCATAGAGTCCCCATGTTGGTAATAATCAGGTGAAGTATGTTTTCCCCTCTTGTGGGAGTGGTGACTAGTTGTTCCATAGCATTTGAGTTTATAAATTCCAGGAACCTTTGGGCTAGGGTGTTGGGGCTTGAGTAGTGCTCCCAGTCTATGTTTGGGTAGTTGAAGTCACCCAATATAATGGTGTTTGGAGATATCTTCATATTCTCCAGTGTCTTCAGGAAGGCCAAGTGGGGTTCATGAGTTTGAGATGGTGGTCTGTAACATGCTACAAACTGAAAAGCAGTTTTGCCCACTGTTAGTTGCACATGGATGGTTTCCAATACTTTTTGCAATGCCACTAACCTGGAGATGTGAGTGTTCTTGATGAATATGGATACTCCCCCACCTTTTGTGGTTCGGTCCGAGTTTTGGGGCCGGAAAGCATGATATGAGGTATAACCTGGTAGTGCTGGGGTGCTCTCAGGAGCCTTGAACCAGGTTTCTGTTACTGCACAGATATCGATGTTCTCCATACTGAGGAGGGCTTTGAGTGCGTGCATCTTGAGGTTTAGACTTCTGGCATTAAGCAGCATTACCCTTAGTTTCTTATTCATTGTGTTGTCTATGGAGGTGGGTTTGTCTTTTGAGCCTTGCCTAAAAAAGGCACTATGGGGGTGGCAAGAGCCTTCGCCAATATCTGAAAGCCCAGGGGTGACAGGTGCAAGCCTTCCCTAGCAAAGTAATGTGGCTTGTCGAGCATGTCATCCCAGGCTGACAGACACTGGATCCCCTTTGAATGACACCAAAATTTTAGCCAATTGTTAAAATCGATAATTTTGTCTTTATACTGTGGCACCATTCTAGGTGAGGATAAGATGCTGCTCAAGGTCAGGGTCATACCGGCCTGGGCTACATGATCTGAGAGCTCCTCTGTCTCTTTTCATGTAGTCGAGGGAGGTACATCTCAGGTCATTCACACCTGCATGGACAATGACCGAGTCATATTTGTACTTGCCTTGGAGTGACCCGAGTGCTTGCGTTATGTGGCGGATTCTAGTACCTGACAGGCAGCTCAGTGTGACCTTCTCTTTGTTCAGCCTGCTGAGCAGGACGTCAGTGTGTCTGACTATAGAATCACCTATTACGAGTGTATCAGGTGTGTTATTTAGCCTTAAGGGCTGTGACTGTTTGGCACATTGACTTTGTGAGCTATGTGTTGCACGTGTTTTGTTTTGATGTGGCATTTGTTTGGATGTCTGCTTTAAAGGTCTCTGCTGCTTAGTCAGATTTTTATTTAGAGCCTCCGAGTATGTTTTTGTGTGTTTATGTGTTTGGTTTGTTGTTGTGGTAGGACTATGTGAGACTGGATTTGTGTTGTGTGAGGTTACCTTCTCCTCCTGACTGGTTACACCAGTTCTGAGTTGAGAGAGCTCAGCCTCCAGTTTGGCTATATGGTTGAATCTCTCACATATATTTGAACCTGTTTGGAGGAGGAGAGGGTTGTCTGTGTACATGAGACAGTTGCAACATTGCCTCAAGATTCCCAGATTCACCAGTTGGACTAGAGAGGAAACCATTAACTGACCTTTGGACATGCTAGAGTAGTATAGGGAACTCCTTTATCACTGAATCAAAACGGACCAATAGGGGACAAGGTAATCGTAGAGAGTATATGAGGATGTAGTGCTTATAGTTTACGAGTGCTAAATTGTAAGATTGTTTATTTGGGCAAGTGCAAGGCCTTAGATTGAGAATAGGGTGTTTAACTTAAGAGATCGAGCAGTTCTAAGGGAAAAAATGAAGAGTACACTTTGTGGAGCCGGGAATAGTTTAAACCCGAATAACCGGCGCTGCCCGATGCTGCGCTGTGTGCACAATCACACAAAGCCGCCTAAAGCGGGTTTTTATGCAGGGAACTTCAAAGAGCTAGAAATGGCCCAAAATGGCCAATTAACTATAACATTCTTGTGCTGAGGTCACTCCTTCAGGGACAGATAGGCTACTCAAGGCTCCCCACTCCCACTGGTGAGCAAGAAACTTCCTTCTATCCAAGTAAGGAAATGGGCAACACAGGAACTTATTCAAAAGTCCAGAATACAGCAAGCCTGTATAAGGGACTATTCTAGGTTAGGAAAGGCAGGAAACAAGATTTTTTTTTTTGTTTTTTTCTTTTTATTTTTCAGAAAAACAGCAAGAGAGGTACAGTAAATTCAATACACAGGCTAGCACACTTGAGTGGGCAGCCTCAGCAGGTAAATGCAAACAAACAAACTTTAAAAAGTGCAGGTAATTAAAACACAGAAAACAGACGTAGAACAAGTAAATCAGCAGTTTAAGCTCGCTTTTCAGTGAGGAAAGACGGTCGCACAGGTTGTAATAGAAAATTATACTTAAATCTTGAAAGCAGTCACTCTTTTCACTTCTCTGCTGCTAGCACCGCTTTGCAGGACCACGAGGAGCTGTTGCCGAGTAGGATTAAGTGAAAAAAAAGTGCCAAAGCGGGTTTTTATGCAGGGAACTTCAAAGAGCTAGAAATGGCCCAAAACGGCCAATTAACTATAACATTCTTGTGCTGAGGTCACTCCTACAGGGACAGATAGGCTGCTCAAGGCTCCCCACTCCCACTGGTGAGCAAAGAAACTTCCTTCTATCCAAGTAAGGAAATGGGCAACACAGGAACTTATTCAAAAGTCCAGAATACAGCAAGCCTGTATAAGAGACTATTCTAGGTTAGGAAAGGCGGGAAACAAGGATATTTTTTTATTTATTTTTTTTTCAGAAAAACAGCAGGAGAGGTACAGTAAATTAAATACACAGGCTAGCGCACTTGAGTGGGTGGCCTCAACAGGTAAATGCAAACAAACAAACTTTAAAAAGTGCAGGTAATTAAAACACAGAAAACAGACGTAGAACAAGTAAATCAGCAGTTTAAACTCGTTTTTCAGCGAGGAAAGACAGTCGCACAGGTAGTAATAGAAAATTATACCTAAATCTTGAAAGCAGTCACTCGTTTTGCTTCTCTGCTGCTAGTACCACTCTGCAGGACCACGAGGAGCTGTTGCTGAGTAGGATTAAGTGAAAAAAAATGCGCCAAAGTGGGTTTTTATGCAGAGAACTTCAAAGAGCTAGAAATGGTCCAAAATGGCCAATTAACTACAAGATTCTTATGCTGAGGTCACTCCTTCAGGGACAGATAGGTTGCTCAAGGCTCCCCACTCCCACTGGTGAACAAAGAAACTTCCTTCTATCCAAGTAAGGAAATGGGCAACACAGGAACTTATTCAAAAGTCCAGAATACAGCAAGCCTGTATAAGGGACTATTCTAGGTTAGGAAAGGCGGGAAACAAGGATATTTTTTTATTTTTTTTTTTTTTTTCAGAAAAACAGCAGGGGAGGTACAGTAAATTCAATACACAGGCTAGCGCACTTGAGTGGGCGGCCTCAACAGGTAAATGCAAACAAACAAACTTTAAAAAGTGCAGGTAATTAAAACACAGAAAACAGGCATAGAACAAGTAAATCAGCAGTTTAAACTCGCTTTTCAGTGAGGAAAGACGGTCGCACAGGTAGTAATAGAAAATTATACTTAAATCTTGAAAGCAGTCACTCTTTTCACTTCTCTGCTGCTAGCACCGCTTTGCAGGACCACGAGGAGCTGTTGCTGAGTAGGATTAAGTGAAAAAAAACGTGCCAAAGCGGGTTTTTATGCAGGGAACTTCAAAGAGCTAGAAATGGCCCAAAACGGCCAATTAACTACAAGATTCTTATGCTGAGGTCACTCCTTCAGGGACAGATAGGCTGCTCAAGGCTCCCCACTCCCACAGGTGAGCAAATAAACTTCCTTCTATCCAAGTAAGGAAATGGGCAACACAGGAACTTATTCAAAAGTCCAGAATACAGCAAGCCTGTATAAGGAACTATTCCAGGTTAGGTAAGGCGGGAAAAAAGGATATTTTTTTTTTTTTTTTTTTTTTTCAGAAAAACAGCAGGAGAGGTACAGTAAATTCAGTACACAGGCTAGCGCACTTGAGTGGGTGGCCTCAATAGGTAAATGCAAACAAACAAACTTTAAAAAGTGCAGGTAATTAAAACACAGAAAACAGACGTAGAACAAGTAAATCAGCAGTTTAAACTCGTTTTTCAGCGAGGAAAGACAGTCGCACAGGTAGTAATAGAAAATTATACCTAAATCTTGAAAGCAGTCACTCGTTTTGCTTCTCTGCTGCTAGTACCACTCTGCAGGACCATGAGGAGCTGTTGCTGAGTAGGATTAAGTGAAAAAAAAATGCGCCAAAGTGGGTTTTTATGCAGAGAACTTCAAAGAGCTAGAAATGGTCCAAAATGGCCAATTAACTACAAGATTCTTATGCTGAGGTCACTCCTTCAGGGACAGATAGGTTGCTCAAGGCTCCCCACTCCCACTGGTGAGCAAAGAAACTTCCTTCTATCCAAGTAAGGAAATGGGCAACACAGGAACTTATTCAAAAGTCCAGAATACAGCAAGCCTGTATAAGAGACTATTCTAGGTTAGGAAAGGCGGGAAACAAGGATATTTTTTTATTTATTTTTTTTTCAGAAAAACAGCAGGAGAGGTACAGTAAATTAAATACACAGGCTAGCGCACTTGAGTGGGTGGCCTCAACAGGTAAATGCAAACAAACAAACTTTAAAAAGTGCAGGTAATTAAAACACAGAAAACAGGCATAGAACAAGTAAATCAGCAGTTTAAACTCGCTTTTCATCGAGGAAAGACAGTCGCACAGGTAGTAATAGAAAATTATACTTAAATCTTGAAAGCAGTCACTCTTTTTGCTTCTCTCCTGCTAACACCGCTCTGCAAAACCACAAGGAGCTGTTGCTGAGTAGGATTAATCAGTGACATTATGAGGTTGCTATGTAGCAGTTGAAGGAGCTGGATTATAATCAAGGACAATATGAGGTTACTGTGTAGCAGTTGAATGAGCTGGATTATAATCAGGGACATTATGAGTTTAATATGTAGCAGTTGATTGAAATGAATAATCAGGGACATTGTGACGTTACTATGTAGCAGTTGAATGAGCTGGGTTATAATCAGTATACAGTGTGAGGTTACTATTTAGCAGTTCAGTGAGCATAATCCCAGATATTATCAGTTACTATGTAGCAACTGAATGAGCTGGGTTATAATCAGGGAGATTATGAAGATAGTATGTAGCAGTTGAATGAGTTATATAAAAATCAGGGACTTTATGAGTTTACTCTGTTGAAGCTGAGTGAGCTGGATTATAATCGGAGGACAGTGTGAGCTTACTATGTAGCAGTTGAATGAGATGGGTTATAGTCAGGGACAGTGTGAGCTTACTATGTAGCAGTTGAATGAGCTGGATTTTAACCACAGGACAGTATGAGGTTACTATGTAGCAGTTGAATGAGATGGGTTATAGTCAGGGACAGTGTGAGGTTACTATGTAGCAGTTGAATGAGCTGGATTTTAACCACAGGACAGTATGAGGTTACTATGTAGCAGTTGAATGAGATGGGTTATAATTGGGGAGATTATGAGGTTACTATGTAGCAGTTGAATGAGCTGGATTTTAACCACAGGACAGTATGAGATTACTATGTAGCAGTTGAATGAGATGGGTTATAGTCAGGGACAGTGTGAAGTTACTATGTAGCAGTTGAATGTGCTCGATTAGAATCAGGAACATTGTAAGGTTAGTATGTAGCAGTTGAATGTGCTCGATTAGAATCAGGGACATTATGAGGTTACTATGTAGCAGCTGAGATAGCAAGATAATAATCACTGGCATTATGAGGTTACAATGTAGCAGTTGAAAGAGCTGGATTATAATCATGGACATTATGAGGTTACTGTGTAGCAGTTCAATGAGTTGGATCATAATCAGTGACAGTGTGAGGTTACTATGTAGCAGTTGAATGAGCTGTGTTATATTCGGGCACAGTGTGAGGTTACTGTATTTCAATTGAATGAGCTGGGTTATAATTGATGACATTATGAGGTTACTATGTAGCAGCTGAATGAGTTGTATAATAATCACAGACATTATGAGGTTACTATGTAGGAGTTGAATGACCTGGCTTATAATCAGGGATATTATTATTTATTTTTTATTTATTTTATATTTTTTGATTGGGTTAGTCTGACTGATCAGCAGAGGCCCAGTTACAGTCACCCACTGCACTGGCTTTAATGATCTTCTTTAAATAAGGGCAATTTATTTAAAGAAGATCATTAAAACCAGTGCAGGGGGTGACTAACACTAAAAAAGAAATTTACAGGGCACAGTGCAATGAATGTGATGCATTCTATGTGGGCAAGACTGTAAATAAACCCAAACAAAGGATTTCATGTCATCTGTCAGAAATCCGCTCTGGATGTAAAAATAATGCACTAGCCAAACACCTTTCTCTTCATAAAAGACACACAGGTTTTAAGTTCCAGATCCTGGATCGCATAGACATGGATGATCTTGAAGGAAACATCCTGAATATTCTGGAGAAACATGAACTCATGTGGCAATTAAAGCTGAACTCTTTTAGAAAGCCTGGACTAAACAACTACTGTTCAATTAAAAGTGCACTGGAACTTAGAAAATTGCCACATTGTTTACATGACTAATTGTATTTTATTTTTTTTCCACAAATTGGTTTTAAATACCATTTTAAATCATTTGAAATTTAAGTGTATATTTTGTTTCCATCATCATACATATATATATATTTTTATTATATTTATTTTTTTCTGGTTCTCTTTTTTCTACTTTATTCAAAATGATGGTAATAACAATACTAACTAATTATACAATTATATAGGTTTTTAGGGTTCTTGTACACAGACCTGAAGAAGTCTAGAAGGACAATCTTTGTTAACAATAGGTTATGAAAATAGAAACTGATTTTTACATGCAAAATGTATATGTATATATTTATATATAATTTTTGATCGCAAAATGAACTAAGGTTGATATATTTCTAGCCATGTAGTATATTGCCTTGTATAAAATCACAGACTTAATAATCTACTTAATAATTTGGTTAAATAAGAGGTACCACATCATTAGAAATTTGATTTAAAGTACATAAGGGTTATATATTATTATGACAGCTATTAAGTAGGGCTGGACCAGCTCGAATGTCATACTGATGGGGAAGGGATGTGGATTTAACATCTGTACCAATAACACTTTGTTTTACAGCACAATAAACCACTCCCATGCCTGATAAAAAGAGCACAATAAACCACTCCCATGCCTGATAAAAAGTATATATATATATATATATATATATATATATATATATATATATTTAGAAAGCTTGTGAGGAAATTATTACTCTATTTTTGTTTTACTTGAATCGCTTGTCTGTGTACTTAATAAAGGATTTCTGACTGAAAACAGACTGCCTGCCTTGCTTGGATTACTTTTGAATACTTAGTCATGCTGTAGAATTATATATTTTCTATTATTATTTTTTGACTTGACGAGTTTACGTTCGCTACTTTACTACTATTGTCTGATCTGATTAATATACAGTGATTAACTGGAAATATATGGACTGAAAATCTTTTACACAGAGAAGTTTTTTACACTGTTTAGTTTTTAGACCCTCTACACTTTAATGGGTTGTTTTGAGACTTCGGGGATACCATGGAGATTACTTGTTTTTTTAAATTCTTTTCTATAAGATCTGTTGCTCCTACTACTATTGAAACTGTCTAGGTTTCTCTTCCACATTGCTCTCATTTCTGCCTGAAGATTCTGATATTTTATGACTTTGTGTCTCTCTGTACACAAGACACTGTAGTCACTGGGTGTGGCCATTTCAATGATCAATGCTACTTTTGTCTTCTTTTCTTGGACCACTATAAACAGTTTTCTAGCATCTCTCTTTTGAACTGTTGGTAATAGATGATCCCATGTGATGTACACTACATCATTTTCTATGATGCATTGTGGCTCATGTTTCCAGTGTTTTTGGCCACTTTAATACCATAATGTTTGCACAATCCCCAGTGCAACAGTCTCACCACATTATTATACCTGTCAGTATACAGTCCTTCTGCCATTGCTATGTTGCAACAAGCAATGAAGTGTGTGGCTGTTTCCAATTCGGTTTTACAAAACCTACATTTGTCTGTTTCTCCCACATGTTCAATGGACCTTATAAACCAATGTGTACGTAACCCACTATCTTGGGCCACCAATATTAACCTTTCATCTCTTGGTTTGAATTTGCCTCCCCTAAACCATTCCTGTGTTCATTCATGATCAACATGAGGTTCTTCCAGAAGTTTGCTACACTTGCAACTATATTTATGCTTTTTCCACATTTCTTGCCTTCTCATCTGATCCTTCACCTTATATTATTTCCTTTGTTTTTTGGCACATTCAGTTGCTTACCTATTTTTTATCTACTTCTGGTTTGATTTCTATTCCTGCTTGATGCCGATAACGTTAGGTTAGATTAAGCAGAGAAGTCATCTTAGATTTATTCTCCTCATGTTTCAAAACATTCACTACATTTGGATCTTGTGAGGTCAGCAGGTATGTGTGTAGTTCCACGATTGCAGATCTATACATATGATCAATTTCAAGGAGGCCCATCTCTCCTTAGAAACATGGAATATATAATCTTGGAATGTAGTGATTTTCATAAATCATTTGGTGAGCATGAAGCATCTTTCTTGTTTTCCTATCTAATCTATCCAACACATTTTGGGGCCAGTCAATTACTGCAAAACTGTAAGTTAGGACAGGAAGTGCAAATTGGTTTATAGCTTGGATTTTGTTCCTAGATGTCAGTGCTGTTTTCAGGATTAATTTAAGCCTTCTGAAGTATTCCTTACCAAGTTTTATTCACATTTGTTCATGTTTTATTGTTGATCCTTCATCAAAGCCCAAATATTTATACACTCCTTCTTGCTCAAGTTTTTTATATCACATTCTTTTCCCAAACTGATTTTTCCTGGTGCTGCAGTTTTCCTGCTTTAAAGGTTGCTTTTGCACATTTATCAAGACCAAATGACATTCTTATATCATCTGAAAAAGTTTGACAACTTGCAGTTGTGCTTTCAGTTCCTCATCTGATGAGCTATACAGTTTAAAATCATCGACAAAAAGAAGGTGAGAAGTCTTTACACTTTGTTGTTTTCTAGGAGCCAGATTATAGCCATGGCTTAAGCTGTTGAGTAAACAGCTTCATGAATTAAGGGCAAGGCAGAACAGTAACAGTGACAGAGTCACCCTGGAATATCCCCCTTTGAATTTTTATCCCTGGAATAACAGTTTGTCCTTTATCTTGACTTAATTGCAAAGTGGTTTGCCACTTTCTCATGCTCACCAGTGGGGGTCTACTTTAGATCAATGAAAAATCAAAATGTCGAATGCTCACATGAGTGTAAATGCAGGAAGTCTATGTTTATTTTTTTTGGATTGCAGTACACTGAAGAGTGGGATATTTGCCCTTTCCTCACTGTAGTGTGATCTCAGAGTTGGAATATATATTTAGCGGGGAGGGTGGGGGGGCACAGCCCTCCACAATAGTGATTTCAAATTTCTGAATTTACGCTCAAGTAAGCGTTCCACAGTTAAGTTTTCATATATAACATAGGCCCAGTCAGTGTGGGGTGTATCTTATACATTTTTAAGCACTCTTTTATCCATGAATGAGGTATACTATCAAATGCTTTTCTTGTAGTCGATCCATGCCATATTTAGATTCTTCCCCTTTTTACAGTTCTCCACTATGACTTTAACAACAAATGAGCCTTTCTTCCATATGACTGTCTTTTATTGCCCTTTTGTTCTATCGCCATAATTGAGTTTTCTTCTAAATGACTTTAAACTCCATCTGCATCAATTCCCATGTATAGTTTATACGTCTTTGGAAGACAAGTTATTGGTCTATAATTTTTAGGGTAGCTTGCAGGTTCACTCTTAAGAAGGAGTATTGTTTTTCCTGTTATTAGCCAGGTTGGTGTCTGTTCTGGGTGGGCATATAGATAGTTGGATGGTGCAGTGCTGCAGCGGTAGCATTGTTACCTGACAGCAAGAGGTTCTCCGGTTCGATTCTCGGCTGGGGTGCCTTCTGTGTGGAGTCTTCATGTCCTCCCTGCATTCATGTAGATTTGCTCCAGTTTCCTCCCACATCACAAAGACATGCATCTGGAGCATTTCTCCCCGGGCTTCTGCTAAAAATTGGCTTTGCTCTAAGTCAGACTTTCCCGGTTAACAAATGTTAATAAATAAATAGTTCTTACTCATGGCTAAATCTTCATGCAAAGATGTTAATACTTTTAACCAGAAGTTAGGTACTGCATCTGGGCCTGGGGTTTTCCAGTTTGAGGCTTTTCTTAACTTTGTTTCAATCTATCTGGCTGTTACTTCATCCCATTTCATATCCTGTACCTTTAAACTTCTTATTCTTTCTTTTACTTCTATTATCCATTTAGCATCTTTGTTATGTTCCACAGGATCTTCATAGATACTTCTGCAAACTATAGCTATTTCTTCTTTTTTTGGTGGTCTTTCAATTCCTTTTACCTTATTTCCCAGTTCTCTATGAAACCTTTTTGGGTCATCAATAAATTGCTTATTTTGCACTTTTATATTTATCTTCGTACCTTCAAAGGTTTTCTGCCTGTGCTGAAATTTTTAGTTTGTTATTTGTGATAGTACATTTGTAGACTTAGAGAAAGCATATGACAGGGTGCCTAGAGAGGAGTTGTGGTATTGTATGAGGAAGTCGGGAGTGTCAGAGAAGTATGTAAGAGTGTTACAGGATATGTACGAGGGTAGTGTGACAGTGGTGAGGTCTGCGGTGGGAGTGATGGATGCGTTTAAGGTGGAGGTGAGATTACATCAAGGATCAGCTCTGAGCCCTTTCTTATTTGTAATAGTGATGGACAGGTTGACAGATGAGATCAGACAGGAGTCCCCGTGGACTATGATGTTTGCGGATGACATTGTGATCTGTAGTGAGAGTAGGGAACAGGTGGAGGAGACCCTGGTGAGATGGAGATATGCTCTAGAGAGAAGAGGAATGAAGGTCAGCAGGACTAAGATAGAATATATGTGTGTGAATGAGAGGGAGTATAGAGGAATGGTGAGAATCCAAGAAGTAGAGGTGCCGAAGGTGGATTAGTTTAAATACTTGGGATCAATAGTTCAGAGTAATGGTGAGTGTGGAAGAGAGGTGAAGAAGAGAGAGTACAGGCAGGATGGAGTGGGTGGAGAAGAGTGTCAGGAGTGATTTGTGACAGACGAGTACCAGTAAGAGTGAAAGGGAAGGTCTACAAGATGTTAGTGAGACCAGCTAAGTTATGTGGGTTGAAGACCGTGGCATTGACAAAAAGGCAGGAATTAGAGCTGGGTGTGGCAGAGTTAAAGATGTTAAGATTTACACTGGGTGTGACGAGGGTGGACAGTATTAGGAATAAGTGTATTAGAGGGTCAGCCCTGGTTGGAAGGTTTGGAGACAAAGCCAGAGAGGCAAGATTACATTGGTTTGGACATGTGCTGAGGAGGGATGCTGAGCATATTGGGAACAAGATGCTAAGGATGAAGCTATCAGGTAACAGGAAAAGAGGAAGGCCTAAGATAAGGTTTATGGATGTGGTGAGAGAGGACATGCAGGTGGTTGGTGTGACAGAGCAAGATGCAGAGGACAGGAAAAAATGGAAACAGATGATTTGCTGTGGCGACCCCTAATGGGAACAGCTGTAAGAAGATGATGATTTGGGATAGTACAATAGATTCTGGTCTGTTCTAATATTGTGCATTGCTTTTATCACATCCATCTTTCTTAGTATTTTTGTTGATCTATTCCCTCTTCTATAGTCTAACAGTGACACTTCTTGTCTTACTTGCTTTATAATTTTCTCTATTTGATATAGGTTCAAAGGTAGGTACTAGGCTATCTGCCTGAAGGCATTTATAAGTTTAGCTGAAATGTGTTGGCTTTCACCACCCCCCTAGATTAGTTCCCTTTGCCTCTGTCCAGCAGAGCCACTGAAGTGATCCCCAGGGTAAACTTTCTGTTTCCCATTGACTCATCAAAGTTTCTCTTGAAGATGGTTAGTGAGGAGCTCTGCCTAATGTAGATTGGAATCTTATTCCAGAGCATGGGAAGTCTCTGGGACAGGAATCTATTCCTCTAGCACATCCTATTTATTGTTGTGGTGAGGTTTAGATCCCGGAGCATGTGGCTTGAGGGGATATGGTTTTCTTTAGGTGGAGCATGTCCATCAATTCTGGGTAGGACATGACATTGTTTGTCAGGCAGAGATCACCTCTGAGTAGGCAGTATGCAACAGAGTACAGCTGGAGTTTCTTCAGTCAAGCTGCATAGGGCATCTGCTTGAGGCCAGAGATCCTCTTGGTGAGGTACTTCTGTGGTCTTTCCTGTTGTTGCAGGTGTCTTGTAAGGTACATCACAAACGGGGCATTGTACTCTATGATGGGTCTTTCATAGGTTCATACTAGGCTATCTGCCCTAGGGCATTTATAAGCCTAGCCAGAGTGTGTGTGGCTTACACCACCCCTTAGGATGAGAATACTTTGCCCATTTAGGGTTTAAGTTTACTGTGCCTCTGTCTAGTAGTGACACAGAGATGACCCCCGGGGAAAACCTATGATCTCCCATCCACTCGTCAAGATTTCTCTTGAATAGAGTTAGTGAGGGGCTCTGCCTAACATGGACTGGGATTCTGTTTCAGAGTGTAGGGAGCCTATGGGTTTTGAATATGTCCCTCCAGCACGTCCTATTTATTTCTGTGTTGAGGTTCAAGTCTCTTGCTCTTGTGGCTCTGATGGATTTGGATTTTCTGAGGTGGAGCATATCCATTAATTCCGGATTGGACATGGCCTTGTACGTCAGGCACAGATCACCTCTGAGTAGGCGGTATGCGACTGAATAGAGCTGGAGTTTCTTCAGCCAGGCAGCATATGACATATGTTTGAGACCCTTTATCCTCTTGGTGAGGAACTTTTGGGGTCTTTCCAACTGCTGCAGGTGTCGGGTAAGATGCATCCCAAATGGGGCATTGTACTCAATCATTGGCCTGATAAGAGAAGAGTACAGGGGCACAATGACCTCTATCTAGATGTGAATCCCTTCATGATAAGGTGGGCAACATAGAAGGCCTTCCTAACCACTTTGGCAATGTGAGTATCAAATGAGAGGTTACAGTCAACTTGGGTCCCTAGGTCCCCGATTACCTCTTCCATACTTAATGGATTACCACCTATGTGGTAATTTGTGGGTACCTTGTTTTTCCCAAAGGGTATGACTATACATTTTTTGGCATTCAGCTTAAGGCCATGGCTCTGGCACCAATTATCCATTTCTATGAGGCCTCTCTGAAGGATGCTTGTGTCCGCTGGAGTATCAATTATGGCGCCCAGTTTGCAGTCATCTGCGAACTTTGTCAGCCACAATCCTCCTAGGTTTGCCTGCACCTCGGAAAAATAAATGCTGAACAAGATGGGTCCCAGGACTGAGCCCTGTGGGACACCGCTTGTGACCGGCTTAGAGTCTGACATGGTTCCAGCAACTCTGACCCTGTGGGTTCTGTCCTTGAGCCAGTTTGCAACCCATCTTGTGACATATGGGTTTACATTTAAGCTGGTGAGTTTGTCTATGATGCCCGAGTGGGGTATTGTGTCAAAGGCTTTTGCAAGGTAAAGGTAGGCTGTGTGAACTGCCTTACCCTCATCAATGGCCTTAGTGACTGTTTCAAAAAAGTCGACCAAGTTCAAAAGGCAGGATTTGCCCTTGACAAAGCCAAATTCGGTAGGATCAAATGTCTGTAGGTCCCCAATGTCTTTGTTTATGAGTTCCATAATGATCCTCTCCATAGCTTTGCAGACCAGGCTCATCAAGGTTATGGGGTGGTAATTTCCAGGGTCCGTAGAAGCACCGCCTTTGTGGAGTGGGACCACTGTTGCCGTATGCCACTCTTTGGGTACGTATCCTGTAGTAAGGCTAAGATTAAACAGCAGCCTTATCTGTGGGTTTAGTTCCTCTTGGAGTTCATGTAGCACACTGCCCGAGACACCGTCTGGTCCCATTGATGCTGTGTTTTTAGCTTTAGAGAGGGCGGCTCTCAACTGGGCATCTGAGATGTTAGGGAGGCTACACTCTGCTGGGATAGATATTTCTCCTTTTGGGGGGGAGGGGGAGGAGAAATTTTCACTGAACCTGTCTGCCAGGATGTTGGCAATGTCTGTGGGTTCAGTGTATTTTGTGTAATTTTGGACTAACTCTGAGCATATCTGGGAGTTTCCACCCAGGTTTCTGACATAGCTAAAGAAGGCCTTGTGATTGTCTTTTGTGTTTTTTGCGATTTTTCTCTCAAAGTTGGCCTTGGATGATTTTATGAGTGATCGTAGTTTTTTGCTAGTACTGATCAGAGATGCCTTCCCTTTTAAGGATTTTGCTCTGTCATGTAGTAGCTTCCTCCTCCTGTTGTAAAGTTTGTTTATGGCTGGGGTCCACCAGACCGGGCGCCTGCCTTTGGGGGAATGGGTCTTGGTTTTATTTGGGATTGCATGATCCATGCATTCTTGGAGGTGCTCGTAGAAGGCATTTGTAAAGGATTCAGCAGTGTGGGTTGTGGTTTCCACTGGCCCAGGGGCCTTGAAGGATATCACTTCAGTCTTAAGAAGTGTGAAGTTGGCTTTTGAGAAGTTCTTCACTGTGTTCTTTTGTGCAGGGGGTGGGGGCAGGATGTGGATTTCCAGTGAGATTAATTTATGGTCTGATCTCACCAATGAGGGATATACTTCCGGTGTGGAGCATTTTGTCCCCATGTTTGTGATGACCAGGTCTAGTATATTATCTCCTCTTGTGGGAATGGTGACTAGTTGTTCCATCGCATTTGAGTTTATGAATTCTAGGAACCTTTGGGCTAGGGTGTTGGGGCTTGATTAATGTTCCCAGTCTATGTTTGGGTAATTGAAGTCTCCCAATGTGATGGTATTTGGAGAGACATTCATACTCTCCAGTGTCTTTAGGAAGGCTGTGTGGGGTTCCTGAGTTTGAGAGGGTGGTCTGTAGCATGCTATAAACTGTAGGGCAGTTTTGCCTATGGTTAGTTGCAGCTGGATGGTCTCCGATGCTTCGTGCGTTGCCACTAACCTGGAGGTGTGGGTATCTGATGAATATGGATACTCCCCCTCCTTTTGTGGTTTGGTCCAAGTTTTGGGGCCAGAAAGCATGATATGAGGTAAAACCTGATAGTGCTGGGGTGCTCTCAGGAGCC
The DNA here is from genome assembly GCF_019279795.1 of Protopterus annectens. NCBI lineage: Eukaryota > Metazoa > Chordata > Ceratodontiformes > Protopteridae > Protopterus > Protopterus annectens. The sequence goes on from NC_056737.1 coordinate 1,191,240,985, forward strand.
TTGAACCAGGTTTCAGTCACTGCACAGACATCAATGTTCTCCATACTGAGGAGGGCTTCGAGAGCATGCATCTTGAGGTTTTGACTTCTGGCATTGAGCAGCATTACCCTTAGTTTTTTTCCACTTGTGTTTTCTAGGGAGGCAGGTTTGTCATTTGAGCCTTGCCTAAAAAAGGCACTATGGGGGTGGCAAGAGCCTTGGCCAATATCTGGAAGCCCAGGGGTGACAGGTGCAAGCCATCCCTTGCCAAGCAGCGTGGCTTGTCAAGCATGTCATCCCAAGCAGACAGACATTGGATCCCCTTAGAATTACACCAGTAATTAAGCCAAACCCTTTTGTGATTAGGTGGGCCACATAGAAGGATTTTCTAACCACTTTGACAATGTGATTATCAAAGGAGAGGTTACTATCTACTTGGGTCCCCAGATCCCTTATTATGTCTTCCATATTTAGGGGTCTACCACCTATGTGGTAGTTTGTGGCTACTTTTTTTTCCCAAAGGGGATGACTATGCACTTTTTGGGATTTAGCTTGAGGCCATGGTTTTTACACCTGGTATCTGTCTCAGTGAGACCCTTTTGGGGGATGTCCGTCTCAGCCAGAGAGTCAGTTATAGCCCTAGTTTGCAGTCGTCTGTGAACTTGGTCAGCCATAGTCCTCCTGTGCTTGCTTGTACCTCTGAAAAGTATATGCCAAAGAGGAGGGGTCCTAGGACTCAGCCGTAGGGAATGCCACTTGTAACTGGTGTAGAGTCAGACCTAGCTCACACAACTCTTACCATGTGAGTTATGTCCGTGAGCCAGTTGGCAACCCATCTCGTGACATAGGGGGTTTATGTTCAGGCTGGTGAGCTTGTCTATAATACCTGAGTGGGGAATGGTGTTGAAGGCCTTTGCAAGGTCTAGGTAGGCTATGTGGACCACCTTTCCCACGTCTATGTCCTTGGTAATTGTCTCAAAGAAGTCCATAAG